>NC_037673.1:164869686-164945305 GCF_003255815.1 Theropithecus gelada | reverse complement strand
CCCCCCGGCCTCCCTCCCCCCGGCCTCCCTCCCTTCCACTTTTGCTCAAGCGTCACCTGCCTCACCCCGCTCCACCCCTCTGCCATAACCCCAATCCCTCTAGCCCTGCCCCCTAATATTGCATAGCACTAACCATGGCCTAATATACTGTGTCATTTACTAATTTGCTGTTAATCATATATTATCTGCCCATCACCGTATAAGATCCCGAAGGACAGGGATATGCAACTGCTTTGTTCACTGCTGTATCCTTAATGTTTAGATCTGTGCCAAGAGCATAAGCAGAGCCCGGCATATAATTGTTCAGTAGAGGAATGAATCGAATGAGTGACATCAACAGGAGGGACAGTGGGTTGGGAGCTAACACCAGTGAGCTGGTCCATTTTAGTCCATGTTTAGCCTCTTTGAGGTACCTCCACACTGGAAATCCAAAGACACCTAAGATGCCCAGAGGGGCAGTCAAAGCATTCGGGGAACCAGCTCTGACCCGTGAAGTAACTTGCCCCGCTTCACAGCTACTGAGTGTCAGAGCCTGGACTCCAACCCCGGAACAGCCACTCGCAAGCCCTTCATTGCCGTATCATCCGACGGCCACTCAAGGGCCATCTGCCCCTCTTACATAAGCTCCCCAAGCCTTACTTTCCTCATGTGAGAAAAGGAAGACAATGTTACCTCCTTCCTGGGGTTGCTGTGACAGGAATGAATGAGACAATGGATTTATAAAGCGCGTGGCATGGTCCCAGTCCTGTAGTAAACACTCACGAAGGGATAGAGGGATAGCTGCCAGCATCCCCTCATCTCTCCGTCAGTCCACAGATGCATATAAAGGGCCTGTGATGACATAACGGTAGTTTCCGGATATGCAGAGGCAAACAGACCCCACCCTCGTGTGTGTAGAGTCCACGGTGCAAGACGAGCACAGAAACCAATCATTGCACACTCCCATGGGTGCTACGGGGAGAATGAAGGGTTATGTGGGAAACGATAGGATAGGGCTGAAGTGTCCCACTTGATATGGGGGACTCAGAGAAGGCTTCCTTGATGAAATGTCACTGAAGCCAAGGACTAAAGAATGAGGAGAAGCCAGCCAGCAACCTGTAAAGATACGGGTTCCCAGCAAGGAGAGTAGTAAGTGGGAAGGCTCTCGGGGTAAATCTCTGCTAAGGACCCAAAGGCAGTTCACACAGCCAGGGCTCAGTACACAAGGGAGGGCATGACGAGAGACCACAGACGCATCCATCAGTGGCGGAGGTCTGGAATGAGACCCTCGCAGAGACTGCATCTGGGGAAGAGCCTACATTTCCTTCCTGAGACCTCCTCCTTCCCGGCTGGGAGAGCTGGGCTCTGGGCAGCAGATCCCAGGGCCGCTCCCACAGTAGAAGGGTGGAGGCTAAGCACCCTTCTCTCTTCCTAGAAACCTCCTGTCCAACCCCTTCAACTGCAACTGCCACCTGGCCTGGCTCGGCAAGTGGTTAAGGAAGAGGCGGATTGTCAGTGGGAACCCTAGGTGCCAGAAGCCGTTTTTCCTCAAGGAGATTCCCATCCAGGATGTGGCCATCCAGGACTTCACCTGTGACGGTGAGAAGGCTGGGGGTCAAGGGCTGCAGGGAAGGCCCTGGGAAGGCAAGGAAGATGGTGGAGATAAAGGATCAGATACTCCCTGAGGTCTGATTCCACTTTGCTTTGGGCACACAGCTGGAGCTCTGGAGAACTTTGCAGATCTGCTGCTAGTCCACATGGCTCCTTCATGCCAGTTAAGAGAAGTCGCCCACTTCAGAAGTCATTTTACTTCCATCGGTTAGAAATCTGTCTTCATTAAGACAAGACACTGCTCATTAAAATGAGATACTGCCATCTATGAGAACACTGTTGTACCACATATACTAATCTATCATGTCCACAGTGAGATTGGTACCCCTTAAATGATATGGCACCCTTGTGGAGTGCACAACCTATACAACTGTACATGGGAGTCCTGGCCTCAGTCTTCCTCTCTGCATCATAATGAGACTCAGAGTATGTACTCATGAGAAACAGACTTCAAGAAAAGTCTTGTCACTGGCTGGGGATATGGATATCTGAGGTTTTGGTTCTCAGGATCCCAGAGGGCCTATTTATTTGCATAAATTCAAGCCAGCACAGTTCTTTACTTGATCAACTTTGGGTTATCTAGAGACAGATAATTAACTGAGATTAAGGCGTAATGGAGGCTTGGGACACACTCACCACCCTGGAGGGACTGTGTAGTTTTGGGAGAAGAGAAGGAAAGGAGAAAGAGGAAGCGAAAAGACGAGACTGCCCCCTCCCCCGAGCACTCCTCCAGTCAATTGGGCTTATTCCTGATCTGGGAATGGTGACCTCTTTCCTGTTACTCTTGCTGAGCCTCCTGGATGGTCTTCATCTTACCTCAAATGAGGTAGAAGGTAGGCGACACCCGCCAACCACGGATGAGACCAGCAGGTACCCTATTCCTGGTTCTAGCACACAACTGGGACAGGGGACAACTTGTCTTTGTGGAGAACACGCAGCCTTGCTCACTGGCGCCCCCCAGTGGGGCTTATCTCCCACAACGCTCACCCTCTCTGGGGCTCTCCACAGGCAACGACGAGAGTAGCTGCCAGCTGAGCCCGCGCTGCCCGGAGCAGTGCACCTGCGTGGAGACAGTGGTGCGATGCAGCAACAAGGGGCTCCGCGCCCTCCCCAAAGGCATGCCCAAGGATGTGACCGAGCTGTAAGTACCCCCAGCGCCTCCAAGCACCCTGTCATCTCACCACCAGCAGCATCCTCCATGCTTTACCCCAGAATCTCGAGCAAGGCAACATGGCGAAACTGCCCTGGGGAGACCCTACTTGAATGGATCCCAGCAAGATGGCAGTGGAGCCCTCACCAAGATGGCAGCCATGAGCTTTGACAAGGGCACAGGAAACACGGCTCCCCCAGTGCCTCTGCCTGGCAGGGGAGGAGTCTCTGACCCCGTAATTCCTAAAGCTACCCTGAATATAAGTGGGAGGGTTATTGCCTCATTTTCCATATCATCCCTGAAACCCCTGCTCTGTACACCCTCTTCCTAAGACTCCTCAGCAGTCTCTTAGTCTGATTCCTGCAGCAGTGCAGGATAATTGTGAAAACATTGTCCAGTGGATGCTGTGGCTTACAAAGCACTTTTCTGAATAGGATCCTATTCCAAGTTCAAACAGCCCTGTCAAGCATGAGGCCCCATTTTACAGATGAGGTCTTAGCTCTGAGTCCCATCCATTCTCAGAACGGGAGCTTTCTTATTCCACTCCTGCCACTGACTCCTCAGGTCCTGTCTCTGCACCAGAAACTCCCAGCTCAACAAAAAAGGTGTTAGCCTCTTCCTGAAGGGCTCTTAATATTATGGAGAAAATCCTATTTCTGCCCCCTGGAAAGCACAGACAGAAGGACGAAGTGGTCCCCTAGTGAGGGGGCCTCCCTGGAATGCACCAGGAGCACTGCAGCTAGGACCAGAGGAGCATCACACACTCGCACAACCAACACACACCATGTGCACACTCGCATCCGTCCACTCCTTCACTCATCCACGCAACACATATCGACCAGGCTTCTCGGGTGTCAGGTACTCTGCTCACAATGGAGAGACAACGGCGAGCAAGATGGGTGTGACCCCTCCACTCCCGGGGCTCATGGTATTAGGGAAGGTAGACATTCATGCGATCATTGCAGATCACATGTGAAGTGACAACTGTGAAAAATGCTACAAAAAAAGAGGTACAAGGTTGCTAGGACATGCAAAGTGAGAAGTATAACAGAGACAGGAAGCTCCAAGAAAGCTGCCCTGGGGAAATGATGCTAAAGCTGCCAGCTGAGGGGTGAGGGGCAGGTCACTAGGAGGGAGGAGGCGGTGCTCCAGGCTGAAATTGCTGCATAAGCAAAGGCCCTGCATGGGAGTGGGCAGAGCCAGGGAGAGGCAACAGGAACAGCCCAAGTGCCCGAACAGGAACACACCCACAAACCAACACCACACACCACACACCACCACACCACACACCCACACCACCACACCCACACACCATACTGACACACCCACACACCACACTGACACACCACCACACTCATACCACCACACCATCACCACACCCACACAGCACCACACCCACATACACCACACCACCACACCCACACCACACTGATACACCACCACACCCACACAGCACCACACCCAAATACCACCACACCCACACACCACACCATCACCACATTCACACAGCACCATACCACACACCACCACACCCACACCCCACACCAACACACCACCACAGCACCACACCCACACACCACACTGACATACCACCACACCACATACCACCACACCACACACATCTGATGCTTGACTTTGACATCTCTCTTACCAAGCCCTATGCACATCCCCTTTTCTGGGCCAGGTTAGCACATACAGGCATACCTTGGAGATATTGTGGGTTCAGTTCCAGACCACCATAAAGCACAAACTGCAATAAAGCAAGTCACACAAATGTTTTGGTTTCCCAGTGCATATCGAAGTTATGTTTATACTATACCGTAGTCTATTAAGCGTGCAATCTCATTGTGTTGGAAAAAAACAGTGTACCAATGTACATACCTTAATTCAAAAATGCTTTATTGCTAAAATATGCTAATGATCACCTGAGCCTCCAGCGAGCTGTAATCTTTTTCCTAGTGGGGGGTCTTGTCTTGATGTTGATGGCTGCTATCTGATCAGGGTGGTGGCCAAACATTGGGTGGCTATGGCAATTTCTTAAAATAAGACAGTAGTGAGGTTTGTCACATCGATGGACTCTTTCTTCATGAAAGATTTCTCTGTAGTACACAATGCTGTTTAACATCATTTTCCCATAGTAGAAGTTCTTTTAAAATTGGAGTCAAGGCCAGGCGCGGTGGCTCACGCCTGAAATCCCAGCACTTTGGGAGGCCAAGGCAGGTGGATCACTTGAGGGTGGAAGTTCGAGACCAGCCTGGCCAACACGGTGAAACCCCACCTCTACTAAAAATACAAAAATTAGTGGGGCATGGTGGCGCACACCTGTGATTCTAGCTATAGGGGAGGCTGAGGTATGAGAATGGCTTGAACCTGGGAGGCGGAGGTTGCAGTGAGCAAAGATTGCACCACTGCACTCCAGCTTAGGCGATAAAGTGAGACTCTCTCAAAAAAAAAAAAAAAAATTGGAATCAATCCTCTCAAACCCTGCTCTACTTTATCAACTGAGGTTATATAATATTCTAAATCCTTTGTTGTCATTTCCACAACGTTCATAGCATCTTCACCAAAAGTAGATTCCATTTCAAGAAACCAATTTCTTTCCTCATCTGTAAGAAGCAATTCCTTATCTGCTCAAGTTTTAGCCTGAGATTACAGCAATTCAGTCACATCTTCAGGCTCCACTTTTAATGTTAGTTCTCACTATTTTCACCATATCTGCAGCTACTTCCTCCACTGAAGTCTTGAACCCCTCAAGGTCATCCACAGGGTTGGAATCAACTTCTTCCAAACTCCTATTAATGTTGCTATTTTGACCTCCTACCATGAATCACAAATGTTCAAATGGCATCTAGAACAGTGAATCCTTTCCGAAAGGTTTTCAATTTACTTTGCCCAAATCCATCAAAGGAATCACCATCTATGGCAGTTATGGCCTTATAAACTGTATTTATTAAATAATAAGACTTGAAAGTTGAAATTACTCCTTGATCCATGGGCTGCAGAATGGATGTTATGTTAGCAGACATGAAAACAACATTAATCTGTGTGTACATCTCCATCAGAGCTCCTGGGTGACCAGGTGCACTGTCAGTGAGCAGTAATATTTTGAAAGAAATCTTTATAGACATAAAGATTTCTTAAGATTTCATAAAGACCTGGGCAGCAGGTCTCAACAATGGGCTTAAAATATTCAGCAAAATATGCCGTAAACAGACATGCCGTCATCCAGTCTTTGTTGCTGTATTTCTAGAGCACAGGCAGAGTAGATTTAGCATAATTCTTTAAAGGCCCTAGGATTTTCCAAATGGTGAATGAGTATTGACTTCAACTTCAAGTCACCATCAGCAGTGGCCCCTAACAAGAGAGTCAGCCTGCCCTTTGAAGCTTTGAAACCAGGCATTGACTTCTCCTCTCTATCAGTGAAAGTCTTAGGTGGCATATTCTTTCAATAAAAGGCTATTTTTGTCTCCATGGAATATCTGTTGTTTAGTGTGGCCACCTTCATCAATGATCTTAGCTAAATCATCTGGATAACTTGCTACAGCTTCTCTGTCAGCACTTGCTGCTTCACTTTACACTTTTCTGTTATGAAGATAGCTTCTTTTTGTTCTGTTCTGTTTTGTTTTGTTTTGTTTTGTTTTGAGATGGAGTCTCGCTCTGTCACCAAGGCTGGAGTGCAGTGGCGCAATCTCGACTCACTGCAAGCTCCACCTCCCAGGTTCCCGCCATTCTCCTGCCTCAGCCTCCCCAGTAGCTGGGACTACAGGCGCCCGCCACCACGCCAGGCTAATTTTTTGTATTTTTAGTAGAGACGAGGTTTCACCATGTTAGCCAGGATGGTCTCAATCTCCTGACCCTTGTGATCCCTCCCCACCACCACCCTGGCCTCCCAGAGTGCTGGGATTACAGGCATGAGCCATTGCGCTCTGCCATCTTCTTTTCTTAAACCTCATGAACCAACTATTGCTAGCTTCACACTTTTCTTCTGCAGTTTTCTCACCCCTCTGAGCCTTCACAGAATTAAGGAGAGTTAGGGCCTTGCTTTGGATTAGGCTTTGGCTTAAGGGAATGTTGTGGCTGGTTTGATTTTCTATCCAGACTGCTAAAAGTTTTTGCATATCAGCAATAAGTCATTCTCATCATTCATGTGTTCATTGGACTAGCACTTTTAATTTTCTTTAAGAACTTTTTATTTACATTCACAACTTGGCTATTTGATCCAAGAGGCCTAGCTTTGATCTGTCTTAGATTTTGATATGCCTTCCTCATTAAACTTCATCATTTCTATCTTTTGATTTGAAGTGAGAGATGTGTGACTCTTAGAGGCCATTGTAGGGTTATTAGTTGGCTCAATTTCAATATTGTACTGTGTCTCCGGAAATAGGGAGGTCCGAGGAGAGGGAGACAGGGAACAGCTAGTTGGTAGAGCAGTTAGAACACACACAACATTTATCAATTACATTCATCATCTTTGATGGGCATGGTTCATGGTGCCCCAAAACAATTACAATAGAGACATCAAAGATCACTAATCACAGATCACCATAAAAGTATAATAATAATGAAAAAGTTTTAAATATTGTGAGAATTACCAAAATGTAACACAGAGACAAGAAGCCAGCATGTGCTGCTGGAAAAATGGCGCTGAGAGACTTGCTTGAGGCGGGGTTGCCAGAAACCTTCAATTTTTAAAAAACGCAATATCTACAAAGTGCAATAAAGGAAAGTGCAATGAAACCAGGTACGCAGTACCCTCAGGTGTAAGCGACAGAACACAACCCAGGCTCCTCCAGGGAATGTTTCTTTGATCCACGCTGCTAATAATGCCTCTGGGGACAGAACTTGAACATGCCAGTTTCTTAGACTAGCACATGGCGTGAACCTCCAGGGCGCACAGGCACGCGGCACCACGCCCAGCTAATTGTTGTATCTTTTTTTTTTTTTTTTAGTAGAGACAGTGTTTCACCCTGTTGGCCAGGATAGTCTCCATCTCTTGGAAAATCGGGTAACTCCCACCCCAATATTGCGCTTTAAGCAAACAGGCACACCAGGAGATCATATCCCACACCTGGCCAGGAGGGTCCCACGCCCACGGAGCCTCCCTCATTGCTAGCACAGCAGTCTGCGATCTACCTACCGGCAAGGCAGCAGCGAGGCTGGGGGAGGGGCGCCCGCCATTGCTGAGGCTTAAGTAGGTAAACAAAGCTGCTGGGAAGCTCCAACTGGGTGGAGCTCACAGCAGCTCAAGGAAACCTGCCTGTCTCTGTAGACTCCACCTCTGGGGACAGGGCACAGCTACACAACAACAACAACAAAAAAGCAGCAGAAAGCTCTGCAGACGCAAACGACTCTGTCTGACAGCTTTGAAGAGAGCAGTGGATCTCCCAACACGGAGGTTGAGATCTGAGAAGGGACAGACTGCCTGCTCAAGTGGGTCCCTGACCCCTGAGTAGCCTAACTGGGAGACATCCCCCACTAGGGGCAGTCTGACACCCCACACCTCACAGGGTGGAGTACACCCCTGAGAGGAAGCTTCCAAAGCAAGAATCAGACAGGTACACTCGCTGTTCAGAAATATTCTATCTTCTGCAGCCTCTGCTGCTGATACCCAGGCAAACAGGGTCTGGAGTGGACCTCAAGCAATCTCCAACAGACCTACAGCTGAGGGTCCTGACTGTTAGAAGGAAAACTATCAAACAGGAAGGACACCTACACCAAAACCCCATCAGTACATCACCATCATCAAAGACCAGAGGCAGATAAAACCACAAAGATGGGGAAAAAGCAGGGCAGAAAAGCTGGAAATTCAAAAAATAAGAGCACATCTCCCCCGGCAAAGGAGCGCAGCTCATCGCCAGCAACGGATCAAAGCTGGACGGAGAATGACTTTGACGAGATGAGAGAAGAAGGCTTCAGTCCATCAAATTTCTCAGAGCTAAAGGAGGAATTACGTACCCAGCGCAAAGAAACTAAAAATCTTGAAAAAAAAGTGGAAGAATTGACGGCTAGACTAATTAATGCAGAGAAGGTCATAAACGAAATGAAAGAGATGAAAACCATGACACGAGAAATACGTGACAAATGCACAAGCTTCAGTAACCGACTCGATCAACTGGAAGAAAGAGTATCAGCGATTGAGGATCAAATGAATGAAATGAAGCGAGAAGAGAAACCAAAAGAAAAAAGAAGAAAAAGAAATGAACAAAGCCTGCAAGAAGTATGGGATTATGTAAAAAGACCAAATCTACGTCTGATTGGGGTGCCTGAAAGTGAGGGGGAAAATGGAACCAAGTTGGAAAACACTCTTCAGGATATCATCCAGGAGAACTTCCCCAACCTAGTAGGGCAGGCCAACATTCAAATCCAGGAAATACAGAGAACGCCACAAAGATACTCCTCGAGAAGAGCAACTCCAAGACACATAATTGCCAGATTCACCAAAGTTGAAATGAAGGAAAAAATCTTAAGGGCAGCCAGAGAGAAAGGTCGGGTTACCCACAAAGGGAAGCCCATCAGACTCACAGCAGATCTCTCGGCAGAAACTCTCCAAGCCAGAAGAGAGTGGGGGCCAATATTCAACATTCTTAAAGAAAAGAATTTTAAACCCAGAATTTTATATCCAGCCAAACTAAGTTTCATAAGTGAAGGAGAAATAAAATCCTTTACAGATAAGCAAATGCTTAGAGATTTTGTCACCACTAGGCCTGCCTTACAAGAGACCCTGAAGGAAGCACTCAACATGGAAAGGAAAAACCGGTACCAGCCATCTCCAAAACATGCCAAAATGTAAAGACCATCGAGGCTAGGAAGAAACTGCATCAACTAACGAGCAAAATAACCAGTTAATATCATAATGGCAGGATCAAGTTCACACATAACAATCTTAACCTTAAATGTAAATGGACTAAATGCTCCAATGAAAAGACACAGACTGGCAAACTGGATAAAGAGTCAAGGCCCATCAGTCTGCTGTATTCAGGAGACCCATCTCACACGCAGAGACATACATAGGCTCAAAATAAAGGGATGGAGGAAGATTTACCAAGCAAATGGAGAACAAAAAAAAGCGGGGGTTGCAATCCTAGTCTCTGATAAAACAGACTTTAAACCATCAAAGATGAAAAGAGACAACGAAGGCCATTACATAATGGTAAAGGGATCAATTCAACAGGAAGAGCTAACTATCCTAAATATATATGCACCCAATACAGGAGCACCCAGATTCATAAAGCAAGTCCTTAGAGACTTACAAAGAGACTTAGACTCCCATACAATAATAATGGGAGACTTCAACACTCCACTGTCAACATTAGACAGATCAACGAGACAGAAAGTTAACAAGGATATCCAGGAATTGAACTCATCTCTGCAGCAAGCAGACCTAATAGACATCTATAGAACTCTCCACCCCAAATCAACAGAATATACATTCTTCTCAGCACCACATCGTACTTACTCCAAAATTGACCATATAATTGGAAGTAAAGCACTCCTCAGCAAATGTACAAGAACAGAAATTATAACAAACTGTCTCTCAGACCACAGTGCAATCAAACTAGAACTCAGGACTAAGAAACTCAATCAAAACCGCTCAACTACATGGAAACTGAACAATCTGCTCCTGAATGACTACTGGGTACATAACGAAATGAAGGCAGAAATAAAGATGTTCTTTGAAACCAATGAGAACAAAGATACAACATACCAGAATCTCTGGGACACATTTAAAGCAGTGTGTAGAGGGAAATTTATAGCACTAAATGCCCACAAGAGAAAGCAGGAAAGATCTAAAATTGACACTCTAACATCGCAATTAAAAGAACTAGAGAAGCAAGAGCAAACACATTCGAAAGCTAGCAGAAGGCTAGAAATAACTAAGATCAGAGCAGAACTGAAGGAGATAGAGACACAAAAAACCCTCCAAAAAATCAATGAATCCAGGAGTTGGTTTTTTGAAAAGATCAACAAAATTGACAGACCACTAGCAAGACTAATAAAGAAGAAAAGAGAGAAGAATCAAATCGACGCAATTAAAAATGATAAAGGGGATATCACCACCGACCCCACAGAAATACAAACTACCATCAGAGAATACTATAAACACCTCTACGCAAATAAACTGGAAAACCTAGAAGAAATGGATAATTTCCTGGACACTTACACTCTTCCAAGACTAAACCAGGAAGAAGTTGAATCCCTGAATAGACCAATAGCAGGCTCTGAAATTGAGGCAATAATTAATAGCCTACCAACCAAAAAAAGTCCAGGACCAGATGGATTCACAGCTGAATTCTACCAGAGGTATAAGGAGGAGTTGGTACCATTCCTTCTGAAACTATTCCAATCAATAGAAAAAGAGGGAATCCTCCCTAACTCATTTTATGAGGCCAACATCATCCTGATACCAAAGCCTGGCAGAGATACAACAAAAAAAGAGAATTTTAGACCAATATCCCTGATGAACATCGATGCAAAAATCCTCAATAAAATACTGGCAAACCGGATTCAACAACACATCAAAAAGCTTATCCACCATGATCAAGTGGGCTTCATCCCTGGGATGCAAGGCTGGTTCAACATTCGCAAATCAATAAACATAATCCAGCATATAAACAGAACCAAAGACAAGAACCACATGATTATCTCAATAGATGCAGAAAAGGCTTTTGACAAAATTCAACAGCCCTTCATGCTAAAAACGCTCAATAAATTCGGTATTGATGGAACGTACCTCAAAATAATAAGAGCTATTTATGACAAACCCACAGCCAATATCATACTGAATGGGCAAAAACTGGAAAAATTCCCTTTGAAAACTGGCACAAGACAGGGATGCCCTCTCTCACCACTCCTATTCAACATAGTGTTGGAAGTTCTGGCTAGGGCAATTAGGCAAGAGAAAGAAATCAGGGGTATTCAGTTAGGAAAAGAAGAAGTCAAATTGTCCCTGTTTGCAGATGACATGATTGTATATTTAGAAAACCCCATTGTCTCAGCCCAAAATCTCCTTAAGCTGATAAGCAACTTCAGCAAAGTCTCAGGCTACAAAATTAATGTGCAAAAATCACAAGCATTCTTATACACCAATAACAGACAAACAGAGAGCCAAATCATGAATGAACTTCCATTCACAATTGCTTCAAAGAGAATAAAATACCTAGGAATCCAACTTACAAGGGATGTAAAGGACCTCTTCAAGGAGAACTACAAACCACTGCTCAGTGAAATAAAAGAGGACACAAACAAATGGAAGAACATACCATGCTCATGGATAGGAAGAATCAATATCGTGAAAATGGCCATACTGCCCAAGGTAATTTATAGATTCAATGCCATCCCCATCAAGCTACCAATGAGTTTCTTCACAGAATTGGAAAAAACTGCTTTAAAGTTCATATGGAACCAAAAAAGAGCCCGCATCTCCAAGACAATCCTAAGTCAAAAGAACAAAGCTGGAGGCATCACGCTACCTGACTTCAAACTATACTACAAGGCTACAGTAACCAAAACAGCATGGTACTGGTACCAAAACAGAGATATAGACCAATGGAACAGAACAGAGTCCTCAGAAATAATACCACACATCTACAGCCATCTGATCTTTGACAAACCTGAGAAAAACAAGAAATGGGGAAAGGATTCCCTATTTAATAAATGGTGCTGGGAAAATTGGCTAGCCATAAGTAGAAAGCTGAAACTGGATCCTTTCCTTACTCCTTATACGAAAATTAATTCAAGATGGATTAGAGACTTAAATGTTAGACCTAATACCATAAAAATCCTAGAGGAAAACCTAGGTAGTACCATTCAGGACATAGGCATGGGCAAAGACTTCATGTCTAAAACACCAAAAGCAACGGCAGCAAAAGCTAAAATTGACAAATGGGATCTAATTAAACTAAAGAGCTTCTGCACAGCAAAAGAAACTACCATCAGAGTGAACAGGCAACCTACAGAATGGGAGAAAATGTTTGCAATCTACTTATCTGACAAAGGGCTAATATCCAGAACCTACAAAGAACTCAAACAAATTTACAAGAAAAAAACAACCCCATCAAAAAGTGGGCAAAGGATATGAACAGACATTTCTCAAAAGAAGACATTCATACAGCCAACAGACATATGAAAAAATGCTCATCATCACTGGCCATCAGAGAAATGCAAATCAAAACCACAATGAGATACCATCTCACACCAGTTAGAATGGCGATCATTCAAAAGTCAGGAAACAACAGGTGCTGGAGAGGATGTGGAGAAATAGGAACACTTTTACACTGTTGGTGGGATTGTAAACTAGTTCAACCATTATGGAAAACAGTATGGCGATTCCTCAAGGATCTAGAACTAGATGTACCATATGACCCAGCCATCCCATTACTGGGGATATACCCAAAGGATTATAAATTATGCTGCTATAAAGACACATGCACACGTATGTTTATTGCAGCACTATTCACAATAGCAAAGACTTGGAATCAACCCAAATGTCCATCAGTGACAGATTGGATTAAGAAAATGTGGCATATATACACCATGGAATACTATGCAGCCATAAAAAAGGATGAGTTTGTGTCCTTTGTAGGGACATGGATGCAGCTGGAATCCATCATTCTTAGCAAACTATCACAAGAACAGAAAACCAAACACCGCATGTTCTCACTCATAGGTGGGAACTGAACAATGAGATCACTTGGACTCAGGAAGGGGAACATCACACACCAGGGCCTATCATGGGGAGGGGGGAGGGGGGAGGGATTGCATTGGGAGTTATACCTGATGTAAATGACGAGTTGATGGGTGCAGTAGACCAACATGGCACAAGTATACATATGTAACAAACCTGCACGTTATGCACATGTACCCTACAACTTAAAGTATAATAATAATAAATTAAAAAAAAAAAAAAAAGAAAGAAATGTGTCTCTGCCTCTCCGCCCTGTTTTCCTAAGTGGATCACCCTGTATTGTAGTTGCTTATTTACTTACTTCTCCTTCTAGACCAAGAGCTCCCTGAGGGCAGCAATTGTGTCTCATTCACATTCTGTTTTCTTTCCCCCTTCAGAGTTAAGCACAGCAACTAACCCATAGCAGGTATTCAGGAAAAGATGAATAAGAGGCCGGGCGCGGTGGCTCAAGCCTGTAATCCCAGCACTTTGGGAGGCCGAGATGGGCGGATCACGAGGTCAGGAGATCGAGACCATCCTGGCGAACACGGTGAAACCCCGTCTCTACTAAAAAATACAAAAAACTAGCCGGGCGAGGCGGCGGGCGCCTGTAGTCCCAGCTACTCGGGAGGCTGAGGCAGGAGAATGGTGTAAACCCGGGAGGCGGAGCTTGCAGTGAGCTGAGATCTGGCCACTGCACTCCAGCCCGGGCGACAGAGCCAGACTCCGTCTCAAAAAAAAAAAAAAAAAAATGAATAAGAAAATGATCTTGAAAAATAAACCTCTCTGAATCTATCTTTTCTTCTTTTTTTTTTTTTTTTTTTTGAGACCGAGTCTCGCTCTGTGGCCCAGGCTGGTAGGCTGGTATGCAGTGGCTCTATCTCCGCTCACTGCAAGCTCCGCCTCCCGGGTTCACACCGTTCTCCTGCCTCAGCCTCCCATGTAGCTGGGACCTGCCACCACGCCCAGCTAATTGTTTGTATTTTTTAGTAGCGATGGGGTTTCACCGTGTTAACCAGGATGGCCTCGATCTCCTGACCTCGTGTTCTGCCCGCCTCGGCCTCCCAAAGTGCTGGGATTACAGGCATGAGCCACCATGCCGGCCGCACATGGATTCTTGAATGTGTGTTTCCCAATGCTCCAGAGAAACTGGACCTCACTTTCAGGTCCAGGCATTTCCCAATGCTCAGAGAAACTGAAACTAGGGCTGCCAGCCCAAGGGAAGGAAGGGAGGTCTTGAAAGTTGCTAAAAAGTTCATGTCCACCGTGGGTTTGAGCTGGGGTCATGCCCTTGAAGTTCTGTGTACACAAATGCCCCCGCATGCAGTGAGCTTCCTGCCCTTCCCTTGGACCGGGCTGTGCCATGGGATGGGGCTGCAGAGAATGACCCAGTTATACTCTCCTTCCTGGGCCAATTGAGTGCCAAGTGACACATGTCAAAGGACAGAAATGCCATGACAATAGCCCATGAATGCTTTTTCCCAAAGCTCGTGGAACAGAAACTGAAATAACAACGATAATTGCATATAATTGTAAAGTAAACTTCAGCACTTTGGGAGGAGACCTGATTTTCTGCTTTGGAAATGGTATCACTTCCCCTTGGCCAGGCGTGGCTTCCAAAGTGCACTGAGGAAGGCAGCCCTCACTTCTGTCCCCAAACCGTCTTCCTAGGGTGGAGGGTGGGGGGTAAGCAGGAGAATGAGTGTCAAAGAAAGTGAAAGCTGGCAGACCTGGAGAATTATGGCCGGGAGCCTCTGGTTCAGGGACATTGGCTGAGTCCAGATCCAGGGTTTCCAATGCAAGCTTTCCAGCTCCCTCAAGCATCATTAGTTATCTCAGGCAGGGCTGCCAGCTTACAAAACAAAATTAAGTTTAATTCACTGAGAAGAAGCAAAAACAAAGTTGCCCAGCATTTCTCTAAAGGGCAGGGTGTGAGAGTCTGTTGCAAGCATGCAAGACCCCAGCAATGCCATCCAAGCAGGAGGTGATTTTTTTCTCCAGTCAGCCCTCTGCAAACCCTCACTGGCCCTTCTCTCACAGTCTCCTCTCAATTCTACCCCGGGTGAGTCAAGCCAAACGGAGCCTCATTTCCACATTCAGTCTTGCAAGTGCTCTTTGAAGCAGAGCTACAGTACCACTTGCCCTCTTTGACCCCAAATCCTGTGCTCATGCCCATTCCAACAAAGGTTCTTAAATGTTTAGGTCTCAGGACTCCTTTATGCTTTTCAAAAGCATCCAGGACTCCAAGAACCTGTGTTTATGTGGGTTATAGTTATTGATATTGATCATATTAGAAACTAACACTGAGAAAATGTTAAAATATGCATTAATTCCATTTCAAAGTAGCTATTATATACCCATGACATGTTTATGTAAAAAGCACATTTTTAAGACAAACCAAAAGAAATGCAGGTGAGAGGAGTTTCATTGTTTTATATTTTTACAAATCTCTTTGATATCTAGCTTCCTAGAAGACAGCTCGATTTTCATATCTGCTTCACCATTCACTTTGTTGTGGTATGTTTTTTGGGTGAAGTATAAGAAATCTGGCTTCACACAGAAATGTATTTGAAAAAGGGAGGAGCCAGGCGCGGTGGCTCACGCCTGTAATCCCAGCACTTTGGGAGGCCAAGGTGGGTAGATCAGCTGAGGTTGGGAGTTTGAGACCAGCCTGACCAAAATGGAGAAACCCCGTCTCTACTAAAAATACAAAATTAGCCAGACATGGTGTTGGGCGCCTGTAATCCCAGCTACTTGAGAGGCTGAGGCAGGAGAATCGCTTGAAGCCGGGAGGCGGAGGTTACGGTGAGCTGAGATCGTGCCATTGCACTCCGTCCTGTGTAACAGAGTGAGATTCTGTCTCAAAAAAAAAAAAGAAAGAAAGAAAAAAGAAGGAAAGAAAAAGGGAGGAATACTTTAATAGCCTTTTCAGATAATTATGGGTATTCTTTGATAAAGACCAAAGCTCAACAAGTGGCATTTTCTTAAAGGCTAGCTGTAGTGTGGAACCTGCCCCCGTACCAGTGAACCTTTGGTCCTCTGTTACATTAGTGACAGAAGGTTGTTAAGCTCAATGTGGCAGTGAAAAGTTTTCCAAAATTTTAATTTTTACTTGGAAGCACGAATTTATCATTGGCGACAAATACTGTGAGTTGCTTTTTTTTTTAAGTGATGGGCTTACTTTGTTCATTTTCAAGAAATTATCTACTAAATAGCCATGTCTGAGCAATGAGTTTGCCAGTCTTTCTTCTAGGTAAAAACTGTTCCATGAAAAAATGTAAAAGCCAGCTAGTTCAGCTTGCAACTCAATTACACAGGCACTTTTCTCTAGACAACCAACGTGCTGCGTGTGCACATCTTCCATTTTATCCTATGGAACATTAAAGGAAGGTGTGCTCAAGAGTTGAACGTTAATACAAACAATAATTCTTGATACTTCATCAAGGGCATTCCTGGTTTTTGTAAAACCTGCAAGCGCACAGAGGTGAAGAATACAGTGACCGCTGGTTTCATCTGGTTGCGATATCCTGATTCATGCTGAGGTGCCAGCAGTTTTACCCTCCACTAATTTTGTACCATCAGTGCAACTGTCAACACAGGGCAAAAGGAAAATAACATTTTAACCTTATTGTAAATATAGTTTTGGCCTCATAGACCCCCAAAAAAGCCTCAGGGACCCCCAGGTATCTATGGATGACACTTTGAGAACCACTCTGGTCATTACACATTGGTGGGCAACGGATAGAGACAGATAACTGCTCTAAGTCAGCACGAAGTTCCTAATTTAAAAGGCAAGCTTACAGAATCTTATGGAAAGCAGTACAGAAGCAAATACAGGACATCTCAGCCCTCAAAGTCACTGAAATACTGTCTGCGAAGGAGGGCCTCACTGCCTTCAGAAAGTACAATGATTGCTGTACAGCTGTCCTTTTAAATTCAAGCTTACCTCACTATTTTAGAACTGAAACCTAAAAAGCTGCTTGCTTCCATTTTTGGAAATGTTTACAAACATCAGGTTTCCTGGTTCTGGAAACAAACTCTGCAAAACCTACATCTTCATAAGGGCTAGAGAAGAATTCAGAATCTGGTGCTGGTGAACAGCTTTCCCCCATATCCACCCCTGGTTAATATCCACGATGTTTAGACACATTTTTGGTCTAAGGACCATGAACATGGATTTGTTGTCCTATAACTTGACAACCCAAGGAGAGGAGGGGGCAAGGATGACATAGCTCCCCCAGGCACAACTATTGGAAGAAGGGATTTGTATTTGGATGTGAGGTCTGAGAACATCGTGGGAAGCAGTCTGGCAGTGTACATATGCATGTGCGTGTGTGTGTGTGTGTGTGTGTGTGTGTGTGTGTGCACACATAGCACTGACAGGAGACAGGAAAGGGATGGGGCTCAACCAGCAGGTAGGAGGGCACAGGGCTGCGATGCAACTCTCTGAGAGTGAGTGTGGCAAGAGGTGATGGCAAGAATGCGCTGGGTGAAGAAGCAAGAAAGACCTGGCCTGGCACTTTGTGGGTTCCAATGAGTTAGGGGATGGAGGTCTGGGGTCCAGAAAGCTCAGTGGTGCTTGGTCCTCATCCATAGTTTTACTGGGGGAGACATGCAGGCAGGAGAAGGGGGAGTGCGACGCAGCAGGTGACAAGCACAAGGGAGTGGCTCAGTCAGTATATGCTCTGGAAAGGGAGGAATCCAGGAAATTCTGCCCACCTGGCCTTTAAGAAAGCAAGCAAGAATGTCCTGTCTATGCGGCAAACCACCACAGCCACCATTTCTAGAGCATTTACTGTGTAGCAGGTGCTGTGCTGGGTTTTCTTAATAGGTAATCGCATTTCAGCCTGCTAACAACTCTTCAAGGCAAGTGTCATTATTCCCATTTTGCAGATGAGATAACCAGAGCTACTGAAGGTTGAATAATTTTTGAAGATCACGCTGCCAATAAGCAGCAGAGTCTAGACTCAAGCCCAGTTCCATCTGACCCCACGTCCTCCCTGTGGCAGAAACCCAAGTCCCTATGTGTTCTGCCCAGTGGCCTGGCTTGCTGGGGACTTACGTGGGTCCTCTTGAAAATTGACATCTGCATTGCAGCAGGGAGAAGGCAAGCCCAGGCCCCCTGCCATGAGGCTATAGGTACCTGTCAGTGGTTCTGGCCATGTCCATCCTGACAGCTGGGCCTTCTCTAGCAAGGCCAGCTGCTGCCCGAGAAGAGCCTGCTGCCTTCTATATCCCCCCCGCTCCCCAGAGCACTTAACAGAACAACTGCCCAGCGCTGACTACATCCTTGACATTTCCTGGCCTAGGGAGAGAAACTGAAATGTGCCTCCAGCCAGCTGGAGGGGTTGATCACATCTTTGGAGGGTGGGCCGGCTCTGGGCACAGCAGCACTTACAAGTCCTGGCACAGGCCCTGGCCCAGAGAAGACCTCAGCAGATGGCACCAGTAGAGGACACTTCATACTATCGGAGAGTCACAGCCATCTGTGGGAGGGGCCGTGGGCGGCCTGAGCACAGGCCGAGAGCCGAGAAGGCTCCCTTCACTCATCCGTTCATTGAGTTCATTGTGCCAGATGCAGTGGAGGCAGCTGAAGATACAGTGGCTACCATAACAGATAAGATCCCCTTTCTCGGAAACTCAGAGTAGGGGAGAAAGGCAGTAAGAAAGCTGACCAGAAGATCAGGCATTTTACACACGGAGTAGAGAGGGATTTCCCAGGAAAGTAAAGGAGGGAAACAGAGTAGAAAGAACACGTTTTATGAAGACCTCAAGGGGGAAAGATCTTAAATTCGAGAAACCACGAAGGCTGTGAGATGGAGCAAATAGGATGACAAAGACAGTGATGTGTGCTGAAAGCTTGGGGAGGGGTATGTAAGTTCTTGTAGGTATAGGGAGAGCTGCCTCCAAAAGAAATGCAGGAATCCAGGAAGAATTTTAAGTGGCATGATCCAATTCTCATTTTAGAAATACCCTGGAAGAAGAAGAGAATGAACAGCAAGAGGAACATTATCTTTCAATAAGCTACATGTATTATTGGATGGAGATGTGTGTGTGTGTATGTGTGCGTGCGCGTGCATGTGTGTGTGTGTGCGTGCGCGTGCATGTGTATGTGTGTGTGCGCGTGCATGTGTGTGTGTGCGTGCATGCATGCACATGTGTATCTGTCTATATGTATGTGTGTGAGTATGTATATTTAAAATGTGTTGGCCACCAGTGTGCCAGGTACTGCTCTGAGAACTGTTCACAGAGACTCTCATTTAATCCTCGGAATTACATCAAGGTGGTGATTATTATAAGGTTCATTTTACAGGTGACTAAATGTAAGCTCAAAGAGGTTAAGTACCTTGCCCAAGGTCACACAGCTGTTAGATAGTAGAGTCAGGATGTGAGCCTCAGCGGCCTGACCCCTGAGCTGCTCCCCACATCACTCCAGCACTCTAGTGGAAATTCTGGCCTGGAGTGGAGTCTCTGGGAAGGTGACTTCCCTCCTTCTCCATGGACATTCAGCTGGTCTGAGTTCTTTGTGGGGCATCAGTCAGCACCACAAAGCTCCAAACAGGAATGGGGAACACCCATTCACAGAGATCTGTGTGGAGTTTCATGCAAGGCAGATGTGTCCTTGTGTGTTTGCACTGGGGCTAAAACAGAGCATTTAAATGCAGGTCAAATGCAAAGGTTGACCTGCCAGAAACACTCCGGCAGTTCTAAGGCTGGTGGGGCAAGAGGGCAGTCTCCTGAAAGGGTCCCTCTGGGAGCCTGGGCTGTAGGCTACAGACAACTTTGGAGTTCAGAGTTTTCATGAAGGGCTTGCTACAAAGAGAGCTCTCCCCACCACTGCATCTGCATTTCTGATGTGAAAGCTTTGATTCTGAGTCTTCTGAGCTGTGCTGCCAGGTCACTGGGGACATTCTGCACTGAAAGCAACTTCTGCTTGGCTCCATCGTGCCAAATGCAGCTCTCCCTGAGGAGTTTAGGGGTTTTCATCACACAGATGACGTTTCCTGAGCATCTACTGTTGCCAGGCAGAGTGCGAGAATGCTGTGGTGAGCCAAGCGGACATGGTTCTGCTGACATTAATCACAGAATCACACGGAAGATGTCACCATGGGGGTCAAATGCTGTGACGAAAAGACAACCAATGCTTTGGGAATCTGTAATGTCACTGGTAGGTGTGGAAGCTGATATTGGAGAAGTAATGGTGGAGCTGAGATCCATGCATCTGTAGGAGTTAACCCAGCAAGGAGGGAGAAGAGAAACTCGTGTGTGCAAAGACCTGCCCCCCACCAGAAGGGATGGGGCATTTTAGGAAGGTTAAGGCCAGTGGAGTTGGAACCAGAGGTCAAGGGAAAGTCTGATAAAAGATGAACTAAAGACAGGAGGCAGGGCTCTAACAGTTAATTTCCTGTCTCAACTGGGTAGGCTGTGGTGCCCGGTTGTTTGATCACACACTTGGTCTAGATGTCGCTGTGAAGGTATTTTGTAAATGCAATTAATATCTACAGTCAGTTGACTTTTTAAACAATATACTTAGGAGGTACAAGTACAGGTTTCTTATATGCATATATTGTGTTGTGGTAAAGTCTGGGCTTTTAGTGTACCCATTACCCAAATACTGAACTGTGCCCGACAGGTAGTTTTTCAGCCCTCACCACCCTCCCACCTTTTGTAGTCTCCAGTGTCCATTATTCTACTTGGTATGTCCACGTGTACCCATTGTCAAGCCCCCACTCATAAGCGAGAACATGTAGTATTTGACTTTCTGTTTCTGAGTCATTTCACTGAGGATAATGGCCTCCAGTTCCACACACATTGCTGCAAAAGACAGGATTTCGTTCTTATTTATGGCTGAGTAGTATTCCATGTATATAGATATTCCACATCTTCTTTTTTTTTAAATGTTTTTATTTTAAGTTCCGGGATACATGTGCAGAATGTGCAGGTTTGTTATGCAGGTTTACATGTGCCATGGTGGTTTGCTGCACCTATCAACCCATCATCTAGGTTTTAAGCCCTGCGTGCATTAGGTATTTGTCCTAATGCTCTCCCTTCCCTTGCCCCCCAACCCTCAACAGGCCACGGTGTGTGTTGTTCCCCTCCCTGTGTCCATGAATATACACTACATTTTCTTTATCCAATCCTCTGTTGATGGACATTGAGGTTGATTCCATATCTTCACTATTGTGAATAGTGCTGTGATAGACATACAAGTGCAGGTGTCTTTTGGATGTAGTATTTATTTCTCTTTGGGTGTTTACCCAGTAGTGGCGTTGCTGGATCAAATGGTAGTTCCATTCTTAGTTCTTTGAGAAATCACCATACTGTTTTCCATAAAGGTTGTGCCGATTTACATTCCTACCAACAGCGTATGGGCATTCCTTTCTCTCCACATTCTCACCAAAAATCTGTTTTGTTGTTGTTGTTGTTGTTGTTTGACTTTTTTTTTTTTTTTTTTTTTTTTTTTGAGACGGAGTCTTGCTCTGTCGCCCGGGCTGGAGTGCAGTGGCCGGATCTCAGCTCACTGCAAGCTCCGCCTCCCGGGTTTACGCCATTCTCCTGCCTCAGCCTCCTGAGTAGCTGGGACTACAGGCGCCTGCCACCTCGGTCATTCTGCTGGTGTGAGATGGTATCTCATTGTGGTTCAGATTTGCATTTTTCTGATGATTAGTGATGGTGAGCATTTTTCATATGTTGGACTAACTGTATGTGTGTTTTTGAGAAATGTTGATTCATGTCCTTTGCCCACTTTTTAATGTTTTTTTTTTTTTTCTTGTCAAGTTCCTTATAGATTCTGGACATTAGACCTTTGTTTAGACATACTTTTAAAATATTTTTCGCATCCTGCGGGTTGTCTGTTTACTGTTGTTTCTTTTGCTGTGCAGAAGCTTTTTAAGTCCCATTTTTATATTTTTGTTTTTACGGCATTTGCTTTTGAGAACTTAGTCATAAATCCTTTGCCTAGGCCAATGGCCAAAAGAGTTTTTCCTAGATTTTCTTCTAGGATTTTTATATTTGCATGTTGTACATTTGGGCCTTGAATTCATTGTGAGTTAATTTTTTTTATATGGCGAAAAGTGTGGGTCCAGTTTCATTCTTCAGCATATGGCTATCCAATTTTGCCAGCACCATTTATCGAATAGGGTGTCATTTCCCCAGTGTATATTTTTGACTTTGTTGAAGATCAGTTAGTTGTAGGAATGTGACTTTATTTCTGGGTTCTTTGTTCTGTACCATTGATTTATGTGTCCATTTTTATACCAGTACTGTGCTGTTTTGGTTACTATGGCCTTGTAATATAATTTGAAGTCAGGTAATACGATGCCTCCAGCTTCGTTCTTTTTGCTCAGGATTGCTTTGGGCTATTTGGGCTCTTTTTTGGTTCCATATGAATTTTAGGATTTTTTTTCTAATTCTGTGAAAAATGACATTGGTCATTTGGTAGGGATTGCGATGAATCTGTACATTGCTTTGGGCAGTATGGTCATTTTAACAATGTTAGTTCTTCAAATCCACGAGCATGGGATGTTTTTCCATTTGTTTGTGGTGTCTACAGTTTCTTTCATCAGTGTTTTGTAGTTCTCCTGATAGACATCTTTCACCTCCTTGGTGAAATATATTCCTAGGGTTTTGTTTTTGTTTTTGTTTTTGTCCTCGTCTTAGCTTTTTTAAGTGGGATTGCCTTCTTGATTTGGTCCCTGACTAGATAGTTATTGGTGTTTAGGAATGCTACTGATTTCTAAACATTCATTTTGTAGCCTGAAACTTTACTGAATTCATTTATTAAGTCTAAGAGTTTTTTGGTCAAATATTTAGTGTTTATCTTCTAGATATAAGATTATATCATCAGCAGAAATATTTGACTTCCTCTTTTCCAATCTGGATGCCTTTTGTTTTCTCGTCGCTGGTTGCACTGGTAAGGACTTCCAATACTACGTTGAGTAAGAGTGGTAAAAGTGGATATTCTTGTCTTGTTCCGATTCTTAGAGGGAATTCTTTCAACTTTTTCCGAGGATGATGTTGGCTGTGAGGTAGTTGTATATAGCCTTTATTATTTGAGGTATGTTCCTTGTATGCGTAGTTTGCTAAATTATATCATGAAGGGATGCTGAATTTTATCAAATGATTTTTCTGCATCTATTAAGATGATCATATGGTTTTTGTCCTTATTTCTGTTTATGTGATGCCTTTGTGCATATTGAAGCATCCTTTCATTCCTGGAATAAATCCCACCTGATCATGGTCTATTATCTCTTTGATGTACTGTTGGATTCAATTTGCTAGTATTTTTTTGAGAATTTTTATGCCTATGTCCATCCAGGATATTAGCCTGTAGTTTTCTTTTTTCATTGTGTCCTTGTCTGGTTTTGGTATTAGGGTGATACTGACCTCATAGAATGAGTAAGGGAGAATTACCTCCACCTCAATTCTTTGAAATAGTTTCAGGAGGATTAATATTAGTTTTTTGTGTGCTTGTTAGAATTCAGCTATGAATCCATCTTTGGATTTATGGTCCTGGGCTTTTTGGTGGCAGTTTAGGGGGGGGATATTTTGTATTACTGATTCAGTCTCTCTACTTATTAGGGGTCTACTGTTCAAAAGTTCTACCATTCCTGTTTCAATTTCAGGAGGTTGCATGCTTCCAGGAATTTATCCATTTGTTCTAGATTTTCTAGTTTGTGATTGTATAGTTGTTCATAATAGTCTGATGATCTTTTGTATTTCTGAAATATCATTTGTAATGTCTCCTTTTTCATTTCTGATTGTATTTATTTGGATCTTCCCTCTTCTTGGTTAGTTTAGCTAGTGAGTTATCAATTTTGTTTATCTTTTTGAAGAACCAACTTTTTCTTTGTTAATCTTTTGTATTGTTCTTTTGGTCCCTATTTCATTTAGTTCTGCTCTGATTTTTGTTACTTCTTTTCTGTTTTGTTGTTCATTCTAGAATCCTTAGTTTCACCATGATCTTTGTTATTTCTCTTCTTCTGTTAACTTTGGGTTTTTTGGTTCTTCTTTTTCTAGTTTCTTGGGGTGTGATGTTAGGTTGTTAATTTGTGATCTTCCTACCTTTGTGATGTAGGCATTCAATGCTATTAATTTCCCTCTTAGCACTGCTTTTGCTGTATCCCATAGGTTCCGGTATGTTGTTTTTTCATTTTCATTCATTTGGATTTTTTAAAATTTTCATTTTAATTTCTTTGTTGAGCCAGTGGTTGTTCAAGAGCATGCCGTTTAATTTCCATGTATTTGGATAGTTTCAAAAGTTTGTCTTGGTATTGATTTCTAGCCTTACTCCTCTGTGATCTGAGAAAATACTTGATGTAATTTCAAGTATTTTAATGTGTTAAGACTTGTTTTGTGGGCTAGCTTGTGGTCTGTCTTGGAGAATGTTCCATGTGCTGGTGAAAAGAATGTATATTCTGTTGGGTAGAATTTCTGTAAATGTCTATTAAGTCTATTTGGCCTAAAGTCCAATTTAAGTCCAGTGTTTCTTTGTTAATTTTCTGTCTCAGTGATCTGTCTAGTACTGTCGGTAGGGTGTTACCAAAACCTCACTACTATTGTATTGTTGTCTGTTTCTTTCATTAGGTCCAGTATTACTTGTTTTGTATATTTGAATTCTCCAATATTGGTTGTGTATATATTTAGGATTATTACATCCTCTTGCTGAATTGTTTCCTTTGTCATTATATAATGACCTTTTTTGTCTTTTTTTACTGTTTTATGTGATATGTCTTTTTTATCTGATATAAGTATAGCTATTCCTGCTCACTTTTGGTTTCTGTTTGTATGGAATATCTTTTTCCACCCCTTTACTTTCAGTCTATTTCTATCTTTATGGGTAGAAAAAGTTTTTTGTAGGCAACATATAGTTGGATCATGTTTCTTTATGCATTCTGAAAATCTGTATCTTTTAGGTGGAGCATTTAATCCATTTATATTCAGGGTTAGTATTGATATGTGAGGCTTTATTCCTGTCACATTGTTGATTGTTTTCAAGTTGTTTTATAAATTCTTTGTTTCTTTCTTTTTCTGTCTTTGTAGTTTGGTGAAATTCTGTGGTGTTGCCATTTGATTCCTTTCTCTTCCTCCTTTGTATAATTGTTTTATATGAACTGTGAGTTTTCTACTTTCATGATTTTTTGTGACAGTGAATATTGACCTTTAATTTTCACATTTAAGACCTCATTGAACATTTCCTATAGGATTGCTCTAGTGGTGGCAAATCCCTTAGTGTTTGCTTGTCAGGGAAGGACTTTATCCTTAATTTATAAAGCTTACTTTGGCAGAATACAAAATTCTTGGCTGACAGTTTTTTTTTTTCTTTCAGCACTTTGAAAATGCCATCACATTCTCTTTTAACCTGTAAGGTTTCTGAGAAAAGTCTTCTGTTAGTCTGAGGGGTTTCCTTTGTATATGACTCCATGCTTTTCTCTTGCTAATTTTAAAATCCTTTATTTCACTTTTATATTAAACATTCTTAATATAATATGCTATAATGATATTCTTTTTGCGATGTATTTGCCTGAAGATTTCTGGGCCTCCTGTAAATGGATGTCTAACTCTCTTGATAGACTTCGGAAATTTTCATCAATTACTTTCTCACATTATGTTTTCTAAACTTTTTGATCTCTTTTCCCCCTTGGTAATATCAACAATTCATAAGTTTAACTTTTTTCTCTCTTTTTCCCCTTGGTAATATCAACAATACATAAGTTTGGTCGCTTTATATACTCCCACACATCTCAAAGTCTTTGTTCATTCTTTTTATTCTTTTATCCTTATTTTTGTCTGACTGGATTATTTCAAAAGACCTGTCTTCAAGTTCTGAGATTCTTTCTTCTGCTTGTTGTAGTCTATTATTGAAATTTTCTAATGTATTTTGTATTTCCTTCAATTCATTTTTTAGTTTCAGAATTCCGCTTGGCTGTTTTGTTTTTGTTTTTGTTTTTTGAGACAGGGTCTAACTCTGTCACTCAAGCTGAAGTGCAGTAGTGTGATCACAGCTCACTGCAGCCTTGACCTTCCAGGCTCAAGCAATCCTCCCACCTCAGCCTCCCTAGTAGCTGGGACCACAGGTGCATGCTACCTTGCCCAACTAACTTTTTATTTTTTGTAAAGACAGGGTCTCACTATATTGCGCAGGCTGGTCTCAAATTCCTGGGCTCAAGCAATCCTCCTGCTAGCCTCCCAAAGTGCTAGAATTAAAGGCATGAACCACTGTACCTGGGCTTTGGCGTTTTTTTTTTTTTTTTTTTTAAGATGCCTGTCTCCTTGGAAATTTCTTATTTATATCCTAGATTGATTTTTAAATTTCTTTGTGTTCATTTTCAGATTTCTCTTGCATCTCATTGAGCTTCTTTAAGAATAACATTTTGAATTCTTTACCTGGCATTTCAAGGAATTCTTTTTGATTGGGATCTGTTGCCAGACAACTGTGGTCCTTTGGTAGCATCATATTTCCCTGCTTTTTCATATTTCCTGTGTCCTTCCTTGGATTTCTGCACAAATGGTGTCGCAGTCACTTGTTCTAATTGTTTGAAATTGGTTTTGAAGGGGAGAATGTTCTCTGAGGATGTATATATGTTGTTGATTAAGATACTTTGGCTTTGATTTTTAGTCCCTTTGGTAGTGTGATCTTTGTATGAATTTGTCAGCAGGGCATAGGATCAGTGGTCTCTATAATCACATCCTCAGTGATTTAGGGTACCATTATTAGTTGAAGTGGTGGTAAAGTTTAGCTGGAGATTTACATGCAAACTAAGCCAGTCTTTGGGCCCCAGTAGTGGCAGCATAGAATGAGCAGCATAGAAGGTGGGAAGCCGCTGTCAATCTCAGGTCAACCCCCTTCCCAGCAACTCCCTGAGATCTCCCTGGAGAGGAGATGCTCCCTGGACCAGCGCCTCTCCGCCTGTCCTGCTCATTCCTCCAGCTTCTGCCTCCAAGCTCCCCATAGCCACACTGTCCACAGAACACTTCCTGCAGCTGTGTGAATGATGGCCCAACAGTGTATCCTCCCCTCCTTCAGCCTGCACAGAGCAGAGTCTCCCTGGCCAAAGGAATAAGCTAGACAAGTACCCCATCCCGGTGTCTGCTCCTTCCCACCACCAGCTGAGCCCCTGCCCCTGTTGCGGAATAGGGCAAGCATCCACTCAGAATGCAAATGTCCCACAGCCTTTCATGCGGGGAGGGCAGAGGGTGAGTACAGATGAGAGGCCCGAGGAAGCTCTGCAACACCACCCTCTGCCCTTGTCTGCAGTCATGGCCTCTCATTGTGCTTTGAATAAAATAACCTCCAAGGCCTCAGCGTGATCTGCCCTGTCTCCCACTGTCCTCTCCTGGCCCACGAGACTTCAGCCCCTCAACCTGCCTTCTCTGCCTCGGAACTCAAGCTCTGGACTGTCCACAGGCTGCATTCTTGCCAGACTCTTCCACCTCCCCTGCTCTTTCCAAGTCTTCACCCTTTTCACCTATCAATCCTCATCTTAAAATATGTCCTCCTCAGCTGTGCATCTTCCTTTTTTTTTTTTTTTTTTTTTTTTTTTTTTCCAGAGACAGAGTCTTGCTCTGTTGCCCAGGCTAGAGTGCAGTGGCACCATCTTGGCTCACTGCAACCTTGGCCTTCTGGGTTCAAACGATTCTCCTGCCTCAGCCTCCATAGTAGCTGGGACTACAGGCACGTGCCACCACACCTAGCTAATTTTTGTATCTTTAGTAGAGACGGGGATTTGCCATGTTGGCCAGGCTGCTCTCGAACTCCTGGCCTCAAGTGATCCACTTGCCTCAGCCTCCCAAAGTGCTGGGATTACAAGAGTGAGCCACCGTGCCTGGCCAGCATATTTCTTTTCTTTTTTTTTTTTTTTTTGAGACACAGTCTTGCTTTGTCACCCAGGCTGGAGTGTGGTAGCGCAATCTTGGCTCACTGCAAACTCTGCCTCCTGGGTTTAAGCGATTCTCCTGCCTCAGCCTCGTGAGTAGCAGGCATGTGCCTCCACATCCAGCTGTATTTTTTGTATTTTTTTTTTTTTAAGGAGGGGGGTTTCACCATGTTGGCCAGGCTGTTCTCAAACTCCTGACCTCAAGTGATCCACACGCCTCAGCTTCCCAAAGTATTGGGATTACAGGCATGAGCCACCATACCTGGCCCCTCGACTGCATCTTTCTGCAGTAAGCTCCTTGGTGTTTCCTTGTTCCTTCCCCAGAAAGCACAGATTGCAATTCATAATTTATATTTCTTTATACATCTGTCTGCTTGCTCTCATGCATGCACTCTCTCTCTCCCCCCATCTCCCCGCCCCCTCTCTCCCTCCCTCTCCCTCCCTCCCTGCCTTCCTCTTCCTCCCTCCCTGCCTCCCTCTTCCTCCCTCCCTGCCTCCCTCTTCCTCCCTCCCTGCCTCCCTCTCCCTCCCTCCCTGCCTCCCTCTCCCTCTCCCTCTCCACCTATATTTGATTTTTAATTGCCTGAAAGCAGGCATTATGGCTATGTTGTTCCCCAGTATATACGATACTTGGCACATCATAATCGTTCAATAAATACTTGTGCCTGAATTAATGCATGCATGAATGAATGCATTTCTCTTGGCTTTTCTGTCTGAGGGCACAATCTAAGCATGTGCATGACTGAATTTTAGGCTCCCTGAGACAGAAGTGGAATCTGGTTCATCTTTGTATTTCCCCCAGGATTTAGCATAGCTCTTGGCCCATAATGGGTACACAACCAAGGATCAAACCTAAAGGACATTAGTCCAATATGCCATGGCCACCTAAGACCTTATCAGGTCCAGTCCAGCATCCTGTGCCATGAGAGTCCCCAGGGGCCAGCCATAGGAGGAAAGTTACTTGGTCTTAATTAAACAATTAAAGATAATGTAAGATAATGTACGTTCCAATGTGGCCTTAAAGCTAAGGCTGGTTCAGTCATTGACACCTTGACCCATATTCTGTTTTAACCCATTTCTATCCCATTCAGTCATTTTGTGGTAGGTCTACTGGACACCAGGTAGTGTGCTAGCACCTTATTACTCAAAATGTGGTCTGCAGACCAGCAGTCACCACCATCACCCAGGAGCTCATTAGAAATGCAGATTCTCCAACCTTACCCCAGACTTAGGGTCAGAATTGTGGTCTAGCAAAATCCAGGTGATTTGCATGTATGTTAAGTTTGAGAAGCACCGGGCTAGCAAAAGATAAACCTAGGTCTAGCCTCATGGAGCTTAAGGCAGACACTTGACAAATGGACAGCAGTGGCTATGTGTTGACTCTTATAAGAGAAGATGCTATGGGAGCTTTAGATCACCAAGGAGATCAAAGCAGTTCTTGTAAACCATCTTAAATGTTCTTCAGCTTGGTCCTGAGAGCAACAGAAAGCCTGGAGAAAGGGGTTTACAGCAAGGGTGGGGGTGAAGGAATTGGCCTGTCCCCGCTTGAGGATAGCATTAACTTTTATTTATAGGTAGGAATAACCTTTGGAATTCATGATTACATAATTGCAATGACACTTTCTTGTCTTAAGCCACACTTGAGTCTCTGAGGAGGCGGCCTCATCCTAGGTGAGCAGGTCAGTGTAGGATGCTGAAGTCTAGGCAGGTCTAGGCTCAGCCTTTGCCTGTCCGGAAGGAGTCCCCATCTGTTGGGTGCAACCTCACTCTGAACCCCTGTCCCTTCCTGCCATGTGGTCCTTCTGCTGGGAACTGTAGTACAGTGCTATCTCTGTCATTTCCTCAGTTTCCAAATGTACATCAGAGATAGTCAACGTTGAATTAGGGTTCTTAAAATAAATCATGCCTGGCTCAATTCTCCCAACAGCTTCTGGAAGCTAAGTGTGGAATTGTGGTAAGACTACAGTCAGAGCTGGGTTCAAGTCGTAGCTCAACCACTTGCTTGCTGCATGACCTTGGGCAAGTGTTTTAACATCTCTGAACTTTTCTTCAACTGTGACCTCCTGCCACATAAGGATATTGTGAGGGCTGAGTATAAAATGCGTGCTTTGTTTATTAAACACATATTTATTGAATACCTATTATGGATCAGCTCTGTAAACAGCCACAGGGGGGATCCAATGGTGGGCAATTTTAGACAAGAATCCTGCCAACATGAAATGTATAAGTCCAGTGGAGAAAAAATGTCATTAATTTGATAATCAAATAAATATTAAATGACAAATATAGTCATGCTTTGAAGTGGGGGAGGGAGGTTCTAAGAGTAAAAGAGGGACCCAGTCCAGCCTGGAAATTCAGGGAGGCTTCTCTGAAAAATGTGAGAATTTGTACAGTGTCTCTTTCTCAGGTGTTGTCACTCCGCGCCTCTTTCAGGTACCTGGAAGGAAACCACCTAACAGCCGTGCCCAGAGAGCTGTCCGCCCTCCGACACCTGACGCTTATGTAAGGAGTCCAGTATTGGGTGGGGTGTTTATTTTTCCCTCCTGGGGTCGCTCAGGAAACTGAGGTGGATGGTAAGAGGAAACAGAGCTGCAGGCTGATGCAAGTGGTAATTGAAAGATGCCTATGTCTGCTGAGGAGGACCAGAAGCCAGTCTACAAAGGGAGAGTGGGAGTTCTTGCAGAATGAAAGGGCATTCCCCTTGGGAAAGTAGGCGACCTACTGAGAAAAGGTGAAAGAACACCATCTCTCTGTGGGCTGGATTCCTATAAACTCCTGAAACCAGCCGCTAGATAAGGATTTCTCAACCTCGGAACTATGGACATTTGGGGTTAGATAATTCTTGGTTGTTGGGAGGCTGTCGTAGACATTATAGGATGTTTAACAACATCCCTGGCCTCTCCTCGCTAGATGCCAGTAATACTTCCCCCAGTATTGACAACCAGAAATATCTCCAGACTTTGCCAAATGTCACTGAAGGAGCACAAGTGCCCCCAGTTGAGAACCACTGCTCTAAAGCAGTGATCCTCACCGTCAGCTGATTAGAGAAATCACCTGAGCAGTTTTGTTTTTTTTTTAAACTACTGATGCTCAAGCCCATGCTAGATCAATTAAATCAGAATATCTGGGCATGGAACTCAGGCATCAGAGGATTTAAAAGCTCCCCAAGTGATTCTAATGTGCAGCTAACATTGCCGTGGCTCTGGATGTTTATCCCCGCAGGGAAGCTCGAGGTTGCAGCTGGCAGAGGACTGCACCCCCACCAACCTCAGTCCTCCTAAGAAAGAACCTGATAAGATGGAATAAATGAATGTCAGAAGAGAAGGGGGAGGATAGAGGAACAGTGAAAAGAATTAATCAGGGGGAAAAGTACTAAAACAAGGAGAAATTGTTATTATATTTATCATATTTTGTTGGTACAGTGAAATGGCTGAATAGTCATGTAACTGAATGATTGACTATCTGCATAAGTGAAAAGATGGATAAATGTACGACAATTGCTTGAATGATTGAATAAGTGTTTGAATGGAAAATGACCATTTGGATGAATGAGTGGGTGGATAAGTGGGTGGATGGATGGTGGGAGGGAGAAAAGGAGGGTGGGATGGATGGATGGGTGGGCAGGCAGGCAGGTGAGTGTGTGGGATAAATATGATAAATAGATGAAGGGTAGATGGGTGAGTGGGTGGGTGGGTAGGTAGATGGATGGATGGATGGATGGATGGATGGATGGATGGATGGATGGATGGATGGATGGATGGATGGATGGATGGATGGATGGGCAAGCGGATGGGTGAGTGGGAGAGTAGATAAATAGGCCAGCAGCGGGATGGATAGATGAATGAGTGAATTAATGAATAGGTGGGTGGATGGCAGGTGTGTGATACTTGGGAATGGCCTCCTACAGATGCAACTAAGACAAAAGCATGACCCCTCTGTTTTACTTTTCCTAGTGACCTGAGCAACAACAGCATCAGCATGCTGACCAACTACACCTTCAGCAACATGTCTCACCTCTCCACTCTGTGAGTACACTGAGATGCTGTGTTTACCATGCCCGTGGGCCCAGCAGGAGATGGTCACTCTTTCCCTCCCTCCCAGCAGGACTGGGTTCTCTGCCCTAATGACCCTCAGGCCTATGGCTGCCCTAGCATAAGACAGACCTTAATCATCAGAAGGAAGATAAAGTAGGAAGCCTTCCACTGTCCAGGCAACTAGAGAGGAACTAGAACCTCATCGCTTCTGAAGAAGGCTGCCTTAGGAGTACCTTTTGTGGTTTGTGAATTTTCTTTCCCAGTAAATGGTTTTCCTACACAATTATATTTTGCTCAGACCCATTTATTTCCCATTAGCTTTGCACATTGTGAGCACTCATCATTGGACAGGAGAGAGAGGTGATGGACAAGCTGGTTAGAAAACCAGCCTGCGACAGAACCTGAGTAAACTGAGGAAATAAAGCCAGTGCACTTCCTGGATTGGTGAAGAGGTTTCTTGTCCCTTTAGGGGATGTTCTGTCAATATATCAACATTAAAAAGATAAACCATTTGCTTTGGTTCACAACGTGAACAGTGCATCTATGCATGGTAGAGAGTAGAAAGACACAACAGGGCACGTGCCTCCTTTTCCACAGGATCCTGAGCTACAACCGGCTGAGGTGCATCCCCATCCACGCCTTCAACGGGCTGCGGTCCCTGCGAGTGCTGTGAGTACCCCAGCGTGCTGATTTTGACTTACACATTGCTGAGTGACAGCAGGAAGCAGACTAAGCACTCTCCTTCCCCACTCTCCTTTGCCCAAAGCCCACTCCACCCCCAAACACACCTTCCTACCCAGTACCCTTATTTGCTCAGTGGAGTGGAGAGAGTACCCTTGAGAGTCTGCCATTCCCAGGCTCCAGCCCACTACCACTGTGGAACCTTGAGCAAATCACTCAGCCCCTTCAACTTTCTGCTTCTTTATGTGTAAAATGGGATCAATAGTACCTCCCTTGTGAGGATTAGGATATGCAGTTGTATCCTGCCCTCTAGTTTGGGCATAGTGTGTGGCCATAGCCACGTTTCGACATCATTCTGTTTACAGTCGTTTCCTCAGAGGGGCGATGCAGCATGGTGAACCTCTGCATGGAAACACAGCTCCTACCCCAGAGATCACAAGCTGGAAACCCAGGGCCCCGTCCAGCTCGCAGACAGCTATTAGTTAGCAATTGTGGGGTTGGCTCATAAAGTGTCTTTTTAAAAACACAAAGCTTAATAAGCTGTCAACATTTAAATATCAGGAGGTTTCTTGCACAAATCCCACCCTCTATATTCTTTTGGAAAATTGAGAGACCTGGCCATACCAGGGCCCTGCCTCTGCATTCCTGCATGGCTGAGCAGCCCTGCCCCTTTAAACAGAGTCGTGCAGGCTGCAGCCTCCACACCCAGCCCGCTCTCCTTGCCTGCCTGGCCCTGTCCTACACATGGGTAGCTGAGTGTCTTCTCATCCATAAAATCAGATAATTATGGTAATTGCCTCACAGGGTCTTATGAGGATTAAATGAGATACTGTAAATGAAGTACTTAGCACAGCTCTGGCACTGTAAATGCTTAAGAAATATTCACTTGTTACTATTCTTATATCATAGCTTGCTAGGACAGGAAGGCACCCCACCACCACCCCCAACCCTAGGCCTGATTAACTCCTGATTTTTGTGCCTTCCCATCTTGCTTCTACTTTATTAGTGCATTCCTTTGAATTCCTTTGGTCCTTTGAATATCACCCTTGAATGCTATTCATGAAAACAGAGATGCCAGATACTCCGCCCCCAAACCTGTCAACTTCCTGACTTTTTAGATCATTATTACTATAATGGTGATCAACATATTTTATGGGACAGTTTTCTTCCTCTCACCTTTTGCAACAGTGCTGTGAGACCAAGACAATTCTGCCCATTTTAAACATGGAGAAACCGAGGCCCAGACTGGTGAAGTCACTGGCCAAGGTCTAGCAGGTAGGAGGTTGCAGAATCCAGCCTCCTGGGACCCGGGGCCCTTTCCAGAGCTCAGTAGCAATCCACAAACAGCACCCAACAAGCTAGTCCATTTCGGAGTCTCTGGGCTGATGTGAATTATTGAGGCCCACAAAACACCGGTGTCAGCGACAACTCCCGCCACATGTCATCTGCGCTGTTATTAAAAATCAATTCTCTGGGGGCAAAGAAGTGCCCGCGCTGACAGTGTGCAATCTGTTACTGTCACTTATTTATTATCCACCTTCTCCGGGGAGTTTGAGAATGGAAACATCAGCACAACCATTTCCCTGTTTCCAGTTGAACACAGCAGGAGATGGGCTCGTATCACTGGCCAGGGCTGAAGCCGGACCTGCTCCCCCTTCCTTCTCCTACCATTCCCCCTCAATCCCAGCCTATTGTCTTCCATCCCAGTCTAATAGTTCTGTGCATGGGTTCGCTGCCAGGAGGTGGGACCTGCCAATTTGAAGGAATCTGCATGCATCTGTCTGTAATTAGTGTAGTGATGGTGGGGGCAAATCAATATGTAAGAGGGAGAGAAAATGTTTGCCTGTCCATCTGTCTGTCTTTTGGGGTGGTGGGGGTGATGGGGTGAACACCACCAGCCTGGCCAGGGTTTTCTCCTTCCTCGGCATCGTGTTTGCCCCAGCCCGGCACTACTACTGCCATGAGTTCATCAGCGGTACATGTAACCATACAACACGCTGGCACTTGCTTCTTGAAATACGAGTGAGTAGGCTTGCCCCAGCGTGGTGGCTCACACCAAAGTGTAATCCCACCACTTTGGGAGGTCGAAGCAGGAGGATTGCTTGAGCCCAGGACTTCAAGACTAGTCTGGGCAACATGGCGAAACCCTGTCTCTATCAAAAAAATACAAAAAATTAGCCAGGCATGGGAACATGCTCCTGTGGTCCCAGCTACTTGGGAGGTGGAAGTGGGAGAATGGTTTGAGCCTGGGAGGCGGAGGTTGCAGTGAGCTGAGATCATGCCATTGTACTCCAACCTGGGCAATAGAGCCAGACCTTGTCTCAAAAGGAAAAAAAAAAGAATTAATAGGCTTTTAGCATCATCATTTTAGAATCATGAGATTTTGTGCATAACGAGGGATCTTAGAGCACCTCAGTCCAACCATCTACCTCAGTGGGGAGCAACCGTTTTCTGCCTAAGGGCCAATTCAGGAAAAGTAAAAATGTTTATAGGCTACATTTCTTTTACAATATTTGTATCCTTTCTCCCACTAATTACACACCTAGGAATTTAGGTTAAAGAATCATCCAAAATGAGGGAAAGGTTCTGTGCATTAAAATCTTTGTTGTACTGTTTTTTTTAACCTAAATTTTAAATATTACCTACAAGGGCCACAGTGGGGAAATGTTTAAGGAAACCATGAGGCAACCAGTCAATGAAGTGCAATTATTAAAAGAGGCAAAGACGAAAACTTAGCACTGTGGGGAAGCGCTCATCGCATAGCGCTACATGGAGAAATATACCTAACTTGTATATGTGTTACAATTATAACTTGTAGACATTTATACCTATGAAGAAAGACTGTAAGAGAGCAAATGAAAAAAATGTGATATGTTTATATAAAGTCATTTCTATAACAAATGAAGGCAAAGGTAAAGATGAATGAAGACCGGGTAGGGTGGCTCACGCCTGTAATCCCAGCACTTCGGGAGGCCAAGGCGGGTGGATCACCTGAAGTCAGGAGTTCAAGACCAGCCTGACCAATATGGTGAAACCCTGTCCCTACTAAAACTACAAAAATTAGCCAGGCATGGTGGTGTGTGCCTGTAGTCCTAGCTACTCGGGAGGCTGAGGTGGGAGGATCAATTGAGGCAGGCAAGTGGAGGCTGCAGTGAGCAGTGATTGAGCCACTGCACTCCAGCCTGGATAACACAGAGCAAGACCTTGTTTCAAAAAAAATAATAAATCAATAAAGATGAACGAAGATGGCAACATAGATGGTAACATATTTACAACTGAGGGAGCTAGAAGAAAGATTGGCTTTTTAAAATCAAGAATTACATTATCTACAACTGCATTTGAACATTTATATATTCTTTCCTCATTTCTGAGGGGTTTCATTCTTTTAATTAAACTTTCAGAAATGACCAGAGACCCAGAGATGTTGGGTGTTTGCAGCAGGAAGAAGAATGAGTGTCAAGGTTTAGTTTTGGAGTAGACAAAGGCCAAAAAGTGATCTGGAAAGCAGGAAGAGAAAATTGACATTTAAGAGAGAGAGAGGGAATGTGTGTGTGCGTGCGTGCGTGGGTGTGTGTCTGTGTATGGGTGGATATGAATACATTTCAGGAGAGCACAACAGGAGGGTGGTCGTTTAGCCCTGAGTACAAAACATTGTGTGAAAAATGCTTTTTCTACTTGGCTCCGAATCTGAAAATAGCAAAAAGAGAACATTCTTGTGGACATCCTCATCCTTCTTAGGGGATCCATGCATCCCCTGATCTTTGCCCCACACCAAGTCACATGCCTTGTATGTGTGTGGTCCCAACTGTCTTGCCCCAAGCACAGGAGGGCCACCTGGAATCCGTTAGCTCTGGCAGGCAATTTCAGTGTGTGCCCATGAAGGAGCCAGTGGGATTATCATTCAGCATCCTTTATCATTCACCATCCTCAGTATTTTTAGCTCCTAGTCCCTGAAGTGAGAATTGTGCTGTTTATACACATGGGGCTGTTCATCACTGCTCTACTAATTGCCTGAATTCTCCTTAAAACATCCATGGAAAGAAGCCCTTTGCTTGATTACCTTCTGAGACAAAGAGCTCACTCCCTTACCAGGCAACTCTATTCCACTTTTGACCAGCTATTAGAGCATCAGAAAAATTCTTCTGCTGAGCCAGAGGGTGACTCACTGTGGCCTCCCAACCATGGGCGAGGGCTGGCACTTTGACATCTCTAAAATAAAAATGAATAAACAAAAGTTTAACTGCAGAATTTAGGATTGAAGAGTGAATAATGAAAATTTTTCTGTCCAAACGTTTCATGTATAAGAAGAAAAGACAGGCCAGGCACAGTGGCTCACACCTGTAATCCCAGCACTTTGGGAAACCGAGGCGGACGGATCATGAGGTCAGGAGATGGAGACCATCCTGGATAACATGGTGAAACCCCATCTCCACTGAACATACAAAAAATTAGCCGGGCGTGGTGGCGGTGCCTGTAGTCCAACTAGTCGGGAGGCTGAGGCAGGAGAATGGCGTGAACCTGGGAGGCGGAGTTTGCAGTGAGCCGAGATAGCACCACTGCACTCCAGACTGGGCCACAGAGCAAGTTTCAGTCTCAAAAAAAAAAAAAAGAAAAGAAAAGACAGATTCAGAGAGGTTTACTGACTTGTTCAAGATCGCTCTCTTCTTCTTCCTCTCCTGAATACCGGCTATGGGTTAGTTGCTGTGCTTAACTCTGAAGGGGGAAAGAAAACAGAATGTGAATGAGACACAATTGCTGCCCTCAGGGAGCTCTTGGTCTAGAAGGAGAAGTAAGTAAATAAGCAACTACAATACAGGGTGATACCTGAGAGAAGAGCCATGGGGATGCAAGTGAGAGGCACGCAACCCAGTCTTAGCCACCCAAAAGGCTTTCTGAAAGGAAGGTTAATAATCACCACTGACATTCATCAAACCGTGGCTATGCGCTGCACACAGGGCTGAGTGCTTTGGTTATGTTATCTTAGTCACCTTCTACCTTGTGAAGGATACACCACTGTTATCCCCATTTCACAGATCAGTAAATAGAGGCTGAATGAGATGAAGTAACTTGCCCAAAGTGATGCAATCAGTAGGTAGTCAAGTTGGAATTTAAACCCGAGACTATTTGTTTTCAGAATCACTCTTCTTAACTTGTGCTTTCAGGAAGGACTGAGACTGAGAAACCAGAGGGGGTTACCTAAGTAGGGATGGGAGAGAAGAACATTCTAGGCCAGGAGAACATAAATGTCCTGGACAGGGGCCCTGAAGTCAGGAAAGGCATATCACCGGGGGAATCACAAGAAGCCACAGGTGTGGCTGCAATTTGGCTTCTGGGGGCAGGAGTGGGAAGAGATGCTGCCGAGTAGCCCCAAGGCACAGGCAGAACCAAGGCTGGGACTCACCTCTGGGCTCCTAGCCCAGTGCTCTTTCTACCACATTCTACCTGCTTCCCCATCGCAGACTAGCATCTGTTTTTATCTGCACCCATTTCAGATTGGAGGGAGCTGGCCTGTGTAAAAATGAGGTGTTTTCTTCCTCACCCAGAGAGGCCTCTGATGGGAATTGAGGAGTGGGGTGAAATGGAAGACGCAGAGAGAAAGGAGACAGGCACTGACCACTCTGCCAAAATGCAGTGTCTCCTCTGCAGTCCTGGAATCAGGTCACAGGACTCACCATGGCCTTTGACATACAAGCTGCGCACTTTCAGGCTTCTACCCTATGTGGGTAACTCCCAGAGGACTGGCCCCAAAATCCACTCAAAAACATAGAGGAGGAGTCATGACAATGATAGCAATCATCATAGCTGATGTGACTGAGTGCTTCTGAACCCCTGGCATCCAGTCTTTCAATCCTCACAGCTAGCTTATGAAGTGGTATATTAGCTTTCCTCCTGGGCAAAGAGGAAGAAAATCTGCTCAAACCACCTTAAGCATAAAGAGAATGTATCAGCTCAGATAACTGAAGAATGCACTGGAAGATACCGGGCTCTAGGGCTGGATGCAGGCACTGCAATGATACTGTCAGAATGTGTCTGTAATCCCAGCACTTTGGGAGGCTGAGGCGGGCAGATCCTGAGGTCAAGAGATGGAGACTATCCTGGCCAACAGGGTGAAACACTGTCTCTACTAAAAAAATAAATAAATAAAATACAAAAATTAGCTGGGCCTAGTGGGCGCACACCTATAGTCCCAGCTACTCAGGAGGCTGAGGCAGAAGAATCACTTGAACCCAGGTAGTGGAGGTTGCAGTGAGCTGAGATCAGGCCACTGCACCCCAGCTTGGCAACAGAGTGAGACTGTCTGAAAAAGAAGTACGTAGGCCAGGCGCAGTGGCTCACGCCTGTAATCCCAGCACTTTGGGAGGCCAAAGCAGGTGGATCACTTGTGAGGTCTGGAGTTCAAGACCAGCTTGGCCAAGATGGCAAAACCCCATTTCTACTAAAAACACAAAAATTAGGCAGGCATAGTGATGCACATCTGTAATCCCAGCTACTCAGGAGGCTGAGGCAGGAGAATCGCTTGAACCCGAGAGGCAAAAGTTGTAGTGGGCCAAGATTGTGCCACTGCACTCCAGCCTGGGCAACAAAGTGAGACTCTGTCTCAAAAAATAGTCATAAAATAAAAAATAAAAAGAAATGTGTCTCTGCCTCTCCGCCCTGTTTTCCTAAGTGGATTTCATTCTCAGGCAGTCTTTCTCTGTTTAAGACACAGAGGGTCCCGATGGGCTAAAAGTTTACATTCTAGTAGCTTAGCCACCCCACAAAATTAAACTGTTTCTGTCCTCGTCGTTCCAGAGAAAGCCCCAGAAGTGTCTCTCCTCGGCTCCCTTAGGTTGCACGCTCAACCTCACACCAATCACTGTGACTCTGATTGGCCAGACCTGAGCCGTAGCTTCCTACAGAGGCCAAACCACTGGGACCAAGAGGTGGGGCATGGTGATCCCCAGTAGAAAATAGAGGAACTGCTACAGAAAAGAGCATTGATACCGAGAAACCCACACCCCCTAAAAATGTCTACTAGATGTAGTTACTAAGAATTCCTCCATTTTAGAGATGAAAAATCTGAGAAACCAAAAGATCTGAGAAACCAAAAAATCTGACAAACCAAAAGTCAGTTGTCTCAGCTCACACAGCCAGTACAGAGGAGGGATTCACACCCAGGCAGGCTGACTCCAGAGCCTTTGGTTCTTAACCCCCAGATCACCTGGGAACAGCTTAGCCTGCTCAGAAGAGAATTCACGCAGCCCTACCCACATTTAGAATGAGGATAGTTCCCACTGTTCATTGTATGAACTGTAGGACTTAGGGGTTCACAGACCCAAGGTTCATGCAGCCCAGAACTGAGGAATGGTTGTACCCTAATGTTGCCCTGGTGATGCCCTCATCCGCATTCTGAAATTCTTAAGTTTGCCTTTAACATCCCCTAAGGGTTAGGTGAGGAGGAGGAGTTCCAAGTGCTTGAAAATGAGTCACTGAGAGTTGACGGTTGCTTGCCAGCCCAGCGTCTGGGAGGCATCAGGGAGAAGGGGAGGAGAAAGCGGAAGGAGCACTCGTTCTTCCACTTCTCTGTCCTTTAGGGTGGTGGTTTGACAGGCAAGAGTACTTCTTTGGGGGCCAAACCAGGATGGAGAACCTGCAGTGTAGGCAGATTTAATGAGTTGTCCTAGTAAGTTACAATCCTGTTACTCTGCAGGTTGGTTGGTTTGTTAGTTTGTGATGGAGTTTCGCTCTTGTCTCCCAGGCTGGAGTACAATGGTATGATCTCGGCTCACTGCAACCTCCGCCTCCTGGGTTCAAGCAATTCTCCTGCCTCAGCCTCCTGAGTAGCTGGGATTTCAGGTGCCCACCACCACACCTGGCTAATTTTTGTATTTTTAGTAGAGAATGGAGCCTGACTTGCAGGTGTCACAACGCTAAAGCTGCCCTTGGGTCGTCTGGTGTTTTAAAATTAGGCCTCATTTGGAAATGACTAACAATGAAGCTGGGTGCATATGCAAAACAGCAAGCAGCCGTGAAGCCATCAAAGTCAATAGCAGTCAGGGGCTGGTGTGATTCATAAATAGCCTCATGAATTAGAGGCTAAATGATGCTGATCAAAGTGTTAGGAAGTGCTTCTAGCTCTTCCTTCCCCGGGGAGGCGAGAAGCTGTCATGAACACTCTGGATGGCTGTTTGCCTTCTTCCTGCTGTCCTAACTGCCTAAGCATTGAGGTTCACTTTCACCCTGCGAATTTCACCAGAGAACTGTGAGGTGGGAGGGGAAGGAGCCGATGGTGATGAGGATGTCCACAGAGGGTAACTAAGAGGAGAAAGAAAAGAGGAGATTACATGGAAAGAGGAGAGAAATAAGGGCCTTGCCTTGAAGCAAAAGGAGAAATCTTTTGAACCCTTGCTACTGGCATCAGCATCACCTCAGACTTTGTCAGAAATGCAGAATCTCAGGCCCCGCCCCAGACCCACTGAATCAGAACCTTTGGAAGTGGGGCTCAGGAATCTGCATATTTACTAGCTTCCGAAGCTCACTCAGTGTGAGAGCCACTGTTCTCTATCAAGAGTAATTAGGCTCATGTCTCTATGTCAGTTGAAGACCAAGGGCAAGCTAACTTCAGTTGAAGGGAGAAGAAGAGCAAATTCATTCGTTATTATTCCATCTGTACTTCCACTGTCAGCATTAATTGTCTCTTTGTTCTACCAGGACTCTCTGCCTGCAATAAAGTTGTTAGTCCTTACCCTGAAGGGTGATTATCGCCAACACAGGTGATGGTGCCCATCAGTCACTAAAGAAGCCTTTGAGTTTCTATGAATTTGCAGATTTTTTAATGCAGTTGATGATTAATCCTTTAATGGGGAATATAATCTATGTGTTGTGGATGTGCTCGTGTTGCTACTTGAGCACGGAGCAGTGTTCATTGAATTTTTTCATGCACCTGTCCTCCAGGCATTTGTGGAAGGCTTAGTATATGGCACCACTGTGTAAGTGGGAATAGCTCCTAGCTGCCTACACCACAGGGTGGAGAGAGGCATGATTAATACCAGGTGGGGTGCCCAGCCCTTCTGACATGCTGTGGGAAGAGGCACTCAGGTGCACACAAGTGCCAGACTCGTGTGTGTGTGTGTGGCTGATGCCAAAGCCATTTCCATAACAGTGAGTGTTCGGCTCCAGAGACTCTCCTGGGGAGCTGAGGACCCCCTCCCTCTGTCACCGAAGCTGGGATTGGTAGCATTTCTCAACCCCCTTAAGATCTCTTTAGGTAAATACGAAGGGAACTAATTTACTGAGCTCCTTGATACCAGATACCCTTCAAGACTCTTTCACAAATATTAATATTGATTAGTCATTCAGCACTTAGAAAATGCTGGCTCTCTCTACGTGGATGAACAGACCCATGACAACTTTCCATGGCAAGTCTTTTTATTCTCATACTTATTTTACAACAGAGGCTGAGGCACAGAGAGGGTAAATTGCTTTGCCCTCAGTCACACAGCTGGTGAGCGACAAAGTCAGGTTTGACTGCACACAGCCTGGCTCCAGAACTTCCGGTCTTAAGCACAGCTCTTCACATGATCTCTGAAACTCTAGGAACTCCCTTGGGTAGATACGTCTCTTCATTTTTCAGCCGCAAAAAGGAAGGCCCAGAAAAGTGACATAACTTATCCAGTGTTCCACAGCTAAAAGAGACTGGTTTCTGATTTCACCTCAGGTCTATCAGATTGAAAAGTCCACCCGCTTCTTCCCCAGACCCTCTACTCCCTCCATCCTTGCTGCTGAGCTGGGCATAGAACATTCATGCACCCAGAGCAAAGGGGGCAGCAGCTACTGCTAGGAGCAGTGGGGCTCTGAGCAAAACTGAAGGGTGGCAAGACCAGGCACTGGACACCCTGAGAAAATGTGCTAAATTCAAATTACTGGATACTAACCTTCCGACCTGTGCCCTCTGCTTCAGAACCCTCCATGGCAACGACATTTCCAGCGTTCCTGAAGGCTCCTTCAACGACCTCACATCTCTATCCCATCTGTAAGTAGCGGTCTTTCTCCCCAGTGCGCATTCAAAACATGAAAGCGTGGAAGTGTCAGCGACAATGTCATCAGTGTCAGCATTTTGGCACATGTCCTTTCCTTATGCATACAGTATATTTTACAACAATGTATCCACACCATGCATATTGTCTTGTTCCCCACCTCAGAAGCCTTCAAAGGAATCCTCAATTATGTAAACAGTGTAAATATTTAATAAGAACTAATAGAAAACACGTACTATGGGCTGAACACGTTAGATAAGTTTTCGATTTATTTCTTGCAGCTGTAAGGCATTTTTATCCTTTTATTATATATAATAACATTGTGTCTAAGCATGGCACAGCTAGCAGATGGCAGGGCCCAGGATCAGATCCAGGTTTGCCTTGACTCCAAAGCACATATTCTTAACCACTCTACACTCTGCAACAGGTATCCCTTCTTATTTTACACAGGAAACAGAGGCCCATAAATATTAGGTGACTAGCTAAAGGTTGACTATCAGGTCAGTGAGATGTTGGACTAGAACCTAGGTTCCCTCACTCCCAGGCCAGACCTCTCTTCCCCAGATCAGGGGTCTCTATATTTTTTTTATACACCTCTGTCAGTGAACATTTTCGAGTTTGTATTCCTTCTATATGCATATTTAATTATTTTCATGTGTGCATACACTATAAGATGGATATACTACATATGCATATTCTAAAACTTTCAAAAATAGAATCGTTAAAAGATACAGTTTTTTTAAAAAAACAGAATTTCTAGTATTTTCTTCCCAGTCACAACTTTGGAGATGTCTATACTGGACTTAACCCTCCTCCCCTGCATTCTTCAGTCAAGTGGTCTGAAGCTGCTTCCTAGGTTGCTGGGTTTCAGTACCTTCTCTGCAGAGTATATCCTCCAGTGGGCCCTTTGGCAGGACAAGGGAACCAGATAATCAGATGGCCAGAGATCCAGGAAGCTCCCTAAAGGAGCTAGGATGGGGTTGAGTTGACGAGTGAGTCTTAACTGCATAGGTGAGAACCACTCCTCAGAAGTGGAAGGGGCTGGGATGGGAGTTGAAACATCAACAGCATTGGAAGTACACTCTGGAGACATTAACTTTGCCACAGTGGAGACGACTACTCCGCTGGCCCCATGTTGGACACCTCCAGCCTAGCCAAAGTCTGAAAATGCATTTCCAGAGAGCCGAAGACATGAAGCCTACAGGCCAAGCTGGGCAGGGGGCCCTGACTTCCTGTCCTGCCTCCTAGGGCACTGGGAACCAACCCACTCCACTGTGACTGCAGTCTTCGGTGGCTGTCAGAGTGGGTGAAGGCAGGGTACAAGGAGCCTGGCATCGCCCGCTGCAGTAGCCCTGAGCCCATGGCTGACAGGCTCCTGCTCACCACCCCAACCCACCGCTTCCAGTGCAAAGGTAGGTGACGCCCACACCCCACCGTCCCCTGTCCCTTGTGGGGTCTGTTGTGTTCCCAGCAACCTGTCAGAGCAGGGCATCTCAAGAGATGCGGCTTCAGAAACCTTCACCCTGTCTCTTCCATGGGTCCCACACAAAGAGGCTCAGATGCTGACGCTGATGTGGACCCTCATCTAATGGGCCAAGTGTCATTCTCTCCAAGTCCCCTGCTGGCATTGCCACACATGTCCTCACTGACTTCTTTCTGTACATGTCTTTCTATAGTGGAGAATTTTTTTTTTTTTTTTCATCTTTTGTAGAGACAAGTTCTCACTATGTTGCACAGGCTGGTCTCAAACTCCTGATCTCCAATGATCGTCCTGCTTTGGCCTCCCAAAATGCTGGGATTACAGGCATAAGCCACTGCACCTGGCCTTGAGAAAAATCTTTTCCAACCTGCATTTTTTTATCCAATATTATTAAAACATAAGCATTTTCTCATTTTACCCGGCAAACTTACTGTACATGTGATTTTTTTATTGATCATATTATTATAACAACAAACTACTACTGAGTTCTTATGCAACAGGAATGATGTTAAGCACCTTCTCGTGTATTTTTTTTCTCATTCTTCATATAACAGCTTATTTAATTCTCTAATGCCTCTATGTGATCAACTTTTAATATTATCCTCATTTCTAAAAATGAGAAAATCAAGGCTTAACAGGCTTCCAGGTCTATCTGATTCCATAATGCACAGTCTTCATCATCAAGCCATAATATTCCAGTACCACTTACTTAATCCATTTCTGGTTTTGAACTTTAGAGTATTTCCATTTTTTTTTTCTTACCATTGACACATAAAGATCTTTCTCTATTTGAAATCATGTTCTCAGATAAGATTCAGAGAACAGAAATTACTGAATCAAAGTATATTATTATTTTTAAGGTCTTCACACATTTTGCCAAACTGATTTTCAAAAAGGGTTATAACCCATTTACATCCCCAGTAGCATCCTTCGATTGCATTTTTCATTAGACTCTGTCGTTATTTTCTCTTATTTTCTCATCCTTGCTAATTCAATAGGTTAAAAAAAAAAAAACTCCTTTTATTTTTGTCTTTTGTTATTGGGGAACCTGAATTTTTTATCAAAAAGTTACTTCTCATTTGTATACACAATTGTCTGTTAATATCTTTTGCTCATCTCTGAGAGGCTTAATACTTATTTTGATATATAGATATACTTTAATTACCCTCTCAAACTTTAGTGTGTCCCATACTTCTGCTGCAAGCAGAAAAACATTCCATTGGCTTAAAGCTAATTTTAATTTTCCTCTTCCTGCTTCTAAGATATCTGATCTGATACTACAGAGGCTCACCTAGGCCAAGAATAGTATAGTTCTCAATCTTGGCTGCACACTTTGGAAATCATATAGGAGCTTTTAAAATTACTGAAGCCTGGCTCCACCCTCTAGGTTTTGATTAAATTGGTCTGGGGCACAACCTGGGTGTGGGGACTTTTAAAAGCACTGCAGCTGGGGTCTGGGCATGGTGGCTCACGCCTCTAATGCCAGCACTTTGGGAGGCTGAGGCAGGTGGATCACTTGAGATCAGGAGTTCAAGACCAGTCTGCCCAACAAGAGGAAACCCCATCTCTACTAACAATACAAAAATTAGCCAGGTGTGGCGGTGCATGTCTGTAATCCCAGCTACTCGGGAGGCTGAGGCAGAAGAATTGCTTGAATCCGGGAGGTGGAAGTTGCAGTGAGCCAAGATTGCGCCACAGCACTCCAGCCTGGGCAAGAGAGTGAAACTCCATTTCAAAAAACAAAAGCACTGTAGCTGGTAGTGTAAGGCAGCCAAGTCATCCAGGTTTTGTCTGGGCCATTCTTGGTTTTAGGACTGAAAGCTCTGTGTCCTGCAAACCCCCTCAGCCCCAAGCAAACCAAGACAGATAGTCTTCCTATTCTACTGTGAAGCCGGATTGAGCCCCCTAGTACCAGCACTCAATCAGGCCACTCTGTTTACTCATCCACAAATGGTCACTCACTGAAGTTCATCTCAGCCCATCTCCAAGTTGATGACTGTTAGCCCCAAGGTCATTTATAGTCCTGACACTACGTATGGCCTGTTTATCCAGGGCTCATTGTCAAAGCTGGCTGCAGCAGCAGGACAGAGCCCCCTTTGCAAAGCTCTGCGAAGGACCCTGACCTCCCTCCAGTGCTTGCAGCTAAAGCAAGCACAGCTGAAATGGTCACAGATGTCACATGGACCTGAGCAGTTTTCCGTCCATTGTCAACATCATTGCCGTGTCCTCTGGGGCCATCCATTTCTTTCTTCCAAGGTTTTCCAGGGGGGACTTCCTCTGTGTGCCTTTGGCCCAAGCACTATGCCCTGCTTAGCCTGGCACAGACTGTTCCATGGGGAGGGGTATTTGTGGCTAGAAAAATGGGAGGTCCAAATAGAGTCTGGGCTCAGAGCTTCCTGGAATGTGAAAAGATACACAGGGGGTTTCTAATTATGGTGCATTGTTTGCAGATTAGCACCAAAATCGGATCAGGCTAATTACAGTAATTGATTTGACTGCAGAAGTGTTTCTGAATGATGTCCCACTGTGACTTTTCCTCGCTGGACAGTGGCTGAATTAATGGGACGCTAGCTGGACTGGACGTGCTGGTTGAGGAGAGCCAGCTGCCATCTGGGCATGGAGTTGGGGAGGGGCTGGCGCTGGCTGAGGGAGGGCCCAAAGCAGAGGGGAAGGGAGGTGTGGCAGTGAGTGCACTCAGGACCTGCTGTCAGTACTCTGGTTTTGCTGCCCAGGGCCTGTGGACATCAACATTGCAGCCAAATGCAATGCCTGCCTCTCCAGCCCATGCAAGAATAACGGGACATGCACCCAGGACCCTGTGGAGCTGTACCGCTGTGCCTGCCCCTACAGCTACAAGGTATGCTGGAGGCCCTGCCCCCCACATTCATGCCTCAGGCTCCTCCTTCAGCCCTGGCCCTAGAGAGGGGCACTGTGCCCTGCGTACCCTCCCTTCTCCAAGGGACAGCCTGGATGAGTCCATCGCACAGGTCACCACCCCAAATGCAAGCCCAGAGTTTCAGGCAGCCTGTCTAATGCCCACATCTGATGCAGGTGGAGTGAGAGTGAGCTGGCATCCCCAGGTCTCTGTCCCCAGGGGGATTGTGTGTGTGTAGTGACAGGCTTAGAGGCAGCCTCACTCTGGGGAATGGGACTACCTGATGTATTTCTAGACTATGGCTTGCTTCTAGCAGATAGTGTCAGAGTGCCACCTATGGGCCCGGGACAAAAGAGCCAAAGGATTCCCTTTGAAACCAGCCACCTCCAAAGCCTTAAACTTACCACGGAGTCCTAGACCCATGCACCCTCATTTCATACGCTGATTATAAAAAGCAGAGAAGAGAATAAATGTATAAGGTCCAGATGAATGCCTGGCCTTTATTGATGATTCAAAAGAGAAATATACTATGTATGGAACTGAGAATGTTATCAATTCACAGTCACAGGGCACTCACACACACAAAAAAATGTTATTAATAGGAGGGGAGAATAGAGATTAACAGCAGACATCCTCAGGATGTGTGGATCCTCTCAAACTCCGTTGTATGCATTCAGCAGAGAAAACTCAGACTGTGCAGTTACACAGAGAAGCAGATGTGGATTCCAGCTTTGTCATTTACTAGCTATGTGGCCATGGCTAGTCATTTCGTCTGTCTTCCCAGCTGCAAACTAGGACCTGCCTCATAGGTTTGCCATGAGAATCAAATGTACAGTAATGTACGCAATACACCTAGGACGATACCTGGCGTTCAGTAGGCACTCAATAAGCCGGCATACTGCTGCCTTTTACCTTTACCCTTGCATGGTGGTCCCTCATACCTGGGTGTGGAATAGGGCATCAGTAGCAGGTGATATGTTGCTGGTTTGATCCAGGATTATCAGTACGTCTCTGTGAACTGCCAAGAGACTTCAGTCCTTCTCCTAGAACTGTGACTGCATTTGTAACATTCTCAATTCCATACATAGTGTAGTTCTCTTTTGAGTCATCAGTAAAGGCCAGGCACTCATCTGGAGCTTATGCATGTATGTTCTTCTCTGCCGTTTATAATCAGCGTATGAGATGGGTAGTATCATCCTTATTCTAAAGAGACTGTTCACATTCTGATTCTTGCTTCCTTCTCTTTAACACTGGCCTGAGTCTGGGTTTGAAGTCCAGGCTTCTTCCAACTACACTTGACTGCACTATGAAGCATGACCTGACCGTCAGGGTCAGGGCAAAGAGAGTATCTGCAGGGCTACTGCAGGATAAGGCCACTTGTTTGAACTTTGTTCTCAAGATTCTGAACATCATGTCAATTTTAAAAGAATTTGAACAGAGATTTTGATCTTGAGGAAAGTGTTGAGCCCAGGCAGGTCTAGGATGCATGACGTTGATGGTAATGGTGAAGATGATGTTGGTGAAGGTGATGATGGTGATGGTATCAGTGAGGATGGATGATGACAAAGGTGACAGTGGTGATGATGGTGATGGTGTTGATGATGGCGATGGTGCTAATGGTACAGATGGTGATGATGATGATAACTATGATAATAACAGTAACATAAGAGCCAGCATTTATTGAGTACCTACTATGTACTGACAGTAGACTAAATAAGGCACGTGTATTATCTTGCATACTCCTCATCAGAGTCCTAGAATACAGTTCCTAAAATGACCCTCATTTTACAGTTGAAGAAACTGAGCATGGTAGGTAAGGGAGTTGGGATTCAAAGCTCAGAACCAACTGACTCTAGAAGCTGTGCTCCTGGCCACTGCACTCACTGCCTGTTGGCAAGTGCAGTGATTGCAGGGGCTGAGGTTGGGGATCCCTGACTATTTAGGACCTGTCTGAATTGCCAGGTTAGAAACAAGTAGAATGTAGCCATGGGAAGAACACCAAGCAGGACCCTCTGGAGCCTGTGCCTATAGGATGCATGACCTTGGACAGATGCCGCTCTTCTCCCCACTTCAGTTTCCTCAGCCATAAAATGGGGCAGGCTGAACCCAAGGGATCCTTTAACTGAGGGTTGCATCACATTCTCTGTGCTGAGTATGTCCCTCCTGCTTTCCTTCTTGCCAGGGTTAGAGCCCACCCAAACAGAGCGACTGAGGTGGTAGTTCTGCATGAGTGGCTAAGTTAACAGAAATCCCCAGACGCCTGCAAAACCGAGCTCAAAGTTCAGGCATTTATCTACCTATTTCTAGATATCTCCATTTTCCCATCTACTAGCTGAGTGACCTTGGGAAGCCACAATGTTACAAAAAAGCACAGGAATCACTGTGTAACATTTGGTAGGAGCTACTCTTAATCTGCTATAATGCCAGGCCTTTGTGAAGCAGTTTAAACATATTATCTCTTGCAGCACTCTTAATTACCCTGTGAAATAAGTTTTATTATCCTCTTTTAATAGATGAAGAAACTAAGGTTCATAAAGATGAAATAATTTCCCCAAGCTCTCACACTTAGGAAGTGCATGAGCTACAACTAGAACTCAGCTATCTCTTGCAAGAAAGTCTCTACACTCACAACCCAAGTGAGATTCTCCCTAAGCCTAACTCTCCCCACCTGTAACTGAGAATACTCATACTCACATGCAGTGCTGTTGGGAGGATGAAAAGGGGCTATGTGTGTACTTTGCCTACCTCAGTGCCAGGATTCAGTAGATACTTCACAAAGGGTCATTATTTTGCCACTATTTTAAGATTTGGGGGAAAAAAATATATCTGTTGGCTGATTCTGTTTCAGCCATTTAGTTTCAGGCACATATGTTCAGTGTCTCAGAACAGTGCTCCTCAAACTTTTGTGTGCAAAAGAATCACCTGGAGAGCTTATTAAAATGCAAGTTCTAGTTCATTAGATCCGAGGTCAGGCCTGAGAATGTGCATTTTTTACCAGCTCCCAGGACATGCCAGTGCCACTAGTCCAAGGGGCACACTTTGAGTAGTAAGGACTTAGAGCAGCACTCCTGGTCCCATCTCAAAAAGAGGTTTCCAATGAGGGTAGCTGTTCCCGGTGGTTGTTTTGTTTTGTTTTGTTTTGTTTTGTTTTGTTTTGTTTTGTGACACAGAGTCTCACTCTGTTGCCAGGCTGGAGTGCAGTGGCACGATCTCAGCTCACTGCAACCTCTGCCTCCTGGGTTCAAGTGATTCTCCTGCCTCAGACTCCTGAGTAGCTGGGACTACAGGCACACACCACCATGCCCAGCTAATTTTTGTATTTTTAATAGATACAGGGTTTCACCATGTTGGCCAGGATGGTCTCAATCTCTTGACCTTATGATCTGCCCACCTCGGCCTCCCAGAGTGCTGGGAGTACAGGCATGAGGCAGCGCGCCCGCCCCTCAGTGTCTTTTAAAGCAGTGATTCCCAACTTTTTGGCACCAGGGACCAGATTCATGGAAGACAATTTTTTCACGGAACTAGGGTCTTCATCAGGGTCTTCGGATGAAACTGTTCCACCTCAGATCATCAGGCATTAGTTAGATTCTCATCAGGAATGAGCAACCTAGATCCCTCGCATGCGCAGTTCACAATAGGGCTCGCACTGCTATGAAAACCTAACGCCACCACTGAGCTGACAGGAGGCGGAGCTCTGGTGGTAATGCTCCGGCCCCGTCTGCTCACCTCCTGCTGTGCAGCCCAGTTCCTAACAGGCCAGGGACCGGTACCAGTCCATGGCACAGGGGTTGGCGACACCTGTTTTAAAGGAAGCCAGTCAGGATTCCTGGCCATGTCCTACACACACACACACACACACACAAAGTGGGATGAGGAGTAGGAAGTGTGGTGGAGGACCACGGAGCATCACAGATCTGGTAGATTTGAGCAAAATGAGGCTGAAGAGAATTGAATCAGGCTAATTAGCCAGGCATTGGCAATAGTGATTATTTTTCAAGGAGATGTAAGTGACAGAAATCCCTACTTCCAGGCCCAATTACCATGTCATCAAGCACTAGGCTCTGTCTCCTGGATTTCTGTGCTTGGCATGAAAGGCTGTAGGAGTTGCCACCACCTCTACCACCACCGCCACTGCCACCGTTGGGAGGGTTTGACCTGAAGTCACTGGTACTTGCCAGTTCCCCAGAGCAGGGGCTAGCCCAGGCAGGGGCTGGAGAGGTCTCGCCTTGACCTTCTCAAGGTTCTTTGTCCTGCCCTTCACAGTCCATGTGTTGGCGGCCACCACTCCCACATATGCACCTCTGGAACTATTTGGCACCAACCAAATACCTGAAAAAGTATTTTAGTCACTCACATTCAGCCCTGCCTCAGACCCCAAGCAGCAGCAGCAGCAGCAGCAGCAGCAGCAGCATCGCTATGATTTATGGAGCTGCCATTACATGCTAGACGTCTTACATATATATGATTTCTAACCATTAACTAATACCCCATAGGGTAGGTCGTATTATTTCTATTTCATAAGTGGTTAAAAACAAGGCTCAGAGAGAACTAGTCACTTCCTCAAGGAACACAGCAGCCAACTTAGAATGTGCACTCCCATCTGTGTGCCCCCAGAACGTGTGTTTTGAGAGGGGCAGGCTAAGTGGTCCCACATAGAGGCTCCCAGCACTAACTTTGGGCTGGATGCCTGGGTTCAGCTGCTTGCTCCCCGTTTCACTTACTGCTGTGCGATCTTGGCCATATTACCTCACTTTCTAAGTCTGTCTTTCCTGTCTGTAAAAATGAGTGTAATAACTATCACACCAATCTCATAGGTTGTTGTGAACATGATATACAATCATGAATGTAAAACACTTAGCATGAGGCCTGGAATGGAAAATGTGCTCAGCAATGTGAGTGAGAATTAGTATTACAGTTTCCATTCCACACCGACTTTCAGAAAGGGGCCCTGTGTTGTTATGGTTTAGGATAAAACCAGATACCAGCCCAAACTGCACTCTCCCTGTCCCCCTCCAAGAAACCTCGGACTGGCCCCTTAGCTGGAACAGGGCACGAAGGGAACCTGACGGACATGGCACATGCCTTCCAGCTGCTAGAGATGGGCCTGAGGCTCTGGCATTTGAGAGGGTCCACAGCAGAGGCTGTCCTGGGCCTAAGGCCGTCGGCCCAGTTGGCTGCGGCATCACAGCCAGGAGGCCCCAGTTCCATTCCATCACATCACCGGCAACAGCAGAAGCGGGAAGAGGATTTTCTCAGGCAGATGGCGAGCAGGTGGTGTGGCAGTGGGCGGGCTCCCACGATCACCTCCACCTGGTCTGTGCCAAGCCACTGAGCCCAGGGCCCAGAAAGGATGCGGCAGTAGCCTCCCCAGACCCCACGCTACCAGGTCCTGCAAGGGACTGCATGCCAAGACTTGGGTGAGCTTGGTCTTCTCCCAAGGGAGAAGCGGGAGCCAGAAGGCCAAGAAGAGTTGGGCTGCTCCCTGGGACAGTGGGTCTCACGCAGCTCAGTCTCTACCTTGGAGCTGCCTTCCTCAGGGCCGCTGCCCTCGGTGCTCCTGCTGCCTGGCGCGCTCCTCTCCCCACCTTCCATGCAGTTGGCTCCTTCTATGCAGTTGGCTCCTTCTCAGCTCACACATCCCCTTCAGAGGGGCCTGCTCCAAAGAATCCCCCACCACCCTGAGCTCTCTATTGCAAGGGTTCCCTACCTGGCCTAACCTTAGGCTTACCTTCAGAATTTTAGAATAAATACCAAAGCCTGGACGTTACTGCAGATCAATCCAGGATGGATCTCTGGGGGTTGTCACTTTGTAGGAGACAAGGTCTGCTGGCCACACTTCAGCCTTCTTCCCTACTCAAGTTGTGGGTTATATTTAAGGTTCAGTGAGGCTCATGGTAATGTTACCTTCTAGCATTTACAGAATACCTACTAAGCTCTAGGTGGATTACACACTGTGTAACCTTTTCCTTACATGAAAGCTCAAGTTTAACTCTCATAGCAACCCCGTGAGGTGGATTTGGAGAGGTCAAGAGGCTTTCGTGAAGTCATGATCAGCCAAGCCAGATGGGATGGAGCTGGAATGTGAAACCAGCTGTATGTGAATTCAGCTTTGCCTGAATCCATAGCCTGGGCTCTTGCCCTGCAGTTTGGGATGGAGAAGGGTGCAAAGTCGGCGAAGCAGTGAGGCTGGAGCCTGAACTCTGGGCTTCTCATCACTCTTCCCCTTCTCACTGTGCAGTGACTAGGGGTGAGGGCTCCCATGGGTGGGCTCCAAGTCACACAGCAGGCCTTTCCCAGGGGCTGCTTGTTGTCATCTTCCCAGCCTCCTCCTAGAGCATGCTGGAACCCCTGAAGTCCCCTGGGCCATGGCAGCCCCGGAAGGCCCCCTAACCAGGTGCTTCTCCCTCTTTTGCTCCTCAGGGCAAGGACTGCACTGTGCCCATCAACACCTGCATTCAGAACCCCTGTCAGCATGGAGGCACCTGCCACCTGAGTGACAGCCACAAGGATGGATTCAGGTAACAGCTCACCCCTGGCCTCCCTCACTGTATTATTTTGTTGTCACACTGCTAATAAAGACACACCTGAGACTGGGTAATTTATAAAGGAAAGAAGTTTAATGAACTCACAGTTCAGCATGGCTAGGGAGCCTCACAATCATGACAGGAGGCAAAGGAAAAGCAAAGGCACATCTTGTATGGCAGGAGGCAAAAGAGAGCTTGTGCAGGGAAACTCCCATTTATAAAACCATCAGATCTCATGAGATTTATTCGCTACCATGAGAACAGTATGGGAGAAGCTGCCCCCATGATTCAGTTATCTCCACCTGGCCCCACCCTTGACACTTGGGGATTATTGTAATTCAAGGTGAGATTTGGGTGGGGACACAGCCAAACCATATCCCTCACCTTGGAGGGCTCCCTGGGCAGGCTAAAGAAGCAGAGATTACACCCAGCGAGGGCATGCCCAGGGCCTGTGCTGTACTGGCCCTTATGGGAATGATCTCAAGGCTCTTCGTACCCTGTAAGGGAAGGACAATTTATCCCCACCGTGCAGATAAGGATGTTCAAGCATCAGAGGGACAAATCCTTTGCCCAGAGTTACATTAAGCATTGGTACAGGGATTTGAAACCAGGTCCCAACCTCATGCTTCCTATAAGGGAGGTGTCCGCTGCTGGCTAAAGTCAGAGAAAGATTGGGTGAAGGCTTAAAGACCACCAGTCTGGCACTTCCACCATGCTTTTCTGAGTTATAAAATAAATAGCATTGATTATATGCTTACTATGCCAGGTACCAACTAGTCAAGTATTATCTCATTTAAATCCCTACATGACCCTATCCAGTAGGTAGGTATTATCCTCATTGAACAGACAGGGAAGCTGAGGCATAGAAATGGACTTGCCCTAGGTCATATCTCCTGATGCTCATTCCTGGATCATCCAAGCCCACCTCCAGTCCTCTTTCCTTCCTGACATTAACATTTCAAGAAGAAAAGGGAATAGAAGCCACTTAGGTTTTTCTCCTCCCTGTCCTAGGAATGGGATTAGGCTTCCACCCAAACCTCAGGACCCCTTCCTGCTTCCACCTTCCCCAGCAGCTTTCAGATGCCCAGTTTTGCTGGCCTGTGACCCTGACAAAAACAGACTGTTGGGAACGGGCTCCTTTGGCATCCCTGGGGAGCCAGTTGGGGGGGCGGCAGCCCCTTGACAATAAAGGTGGGGGCACCCCATGCCAAGCCACATGTGGGTGTCTTAGAGCTCAAGTTGCAACCAATTAAATATCAAAAGCACTCTGGCCAGAGGCTGCTGTGTGGTCTGGGGAAGAAATCAAGTTCTGGGCTCCCGGTTCTCTTCCCCAGGGAACCCGCCCGCCCATGTGTCCACCTGCCAAACCAGCTCCATCAAGCTCTGCCTCCTGAAAAGTGAAATTCAAGGCAGAGTTCCTTTTCCTGCCTGGAGTCGGCCAAACCACCCACTCCTGCCGGCTCACGTAGAGCAGAGAAATATGGAGGTGGCCACGGGACCCCAGCCAGGAAACACCCCTCCAGGGCACACAGCCTGGGCTGCCCCACCCAGGCAAGGGATGCGGGTCAGATGAGGGAAGAGCTCCCCGCTTCAGGCAACTGTGTTTCTCCATCTCAGCTGGAGGTTCGAGTGAGCAGAAATATCCCATTTCCGTCTTCAGTTGAAGAGTTTCAGATGAACTGAAAATATTTTTAGAACTTAGGGGAAAAGGAAAAGGGCCCAGATCTACAGGATCCGGGAAATCGGGTGGAAGGTTAAGGCAATGCGCCAGTTACTAGTGATGGGAGAGATCACATGCACTCCTCAAGGAGTAGGGAAACTCTTCTCCATCGGGCCAGCACCTGGCAGGTGAAGGGGAGCGGTGCTCGTCAGGAAGCTCCCTTTTGCTCCCCTCTTCCATTCTAGAGTAATTCCTTAGGGCTGCCATAACACCCACAGACTGGGTGGCTTCTATCACCAGAAATTTACTCTCTCACAGTTCTGAAGGATAGAAGTTCCAAATCAAGGTGTCAGCAGGGCCGTGCTCCCTCTGAGTCTCTAGGGGAGGGTCCTTGCTTGTCCCTCCCTGGCTTATGGTGTTCCTGGCAATCTTTGGCATTCTTTGGCTTGTGGCTGCAGCACCCCTCTCTCTGCCTGCATAGTCACGAGTGCTCTCCCTGTGTCTGCCTTCCCATGGCCATCTGCTTTTAGAGACACCTGTTATATTGGATTAGGGGTCCACACTCTTTCAGTAGGACGTCAACTTAACATCACATCTGCAAAGATCCTATTTCCAAATAAGATCACGTTCTGATGTACTCGGGGTTAGGACTTCAACATATCTTTTTGGGGGGAACCCAATTCAACCCATAACACATCTGAGTCATCAGCATCACCAGCCTCCTCATACACATGCTTCTCTAATCTTGCTGCATTGCCTGCTCACAAGAACAGCCAAGGCGGGCAGAGTAGGCCACACAGAAGACCAACACAGGAGACGAGGTCTGCTCTCATCCCCACAACCAACTCATGGCTCCCGGAGTCTCCTCGACAGCTTTCCAAGGTTTCCAATGAGGACAGGGAGACATCAGCCTCCTTCCACCCCGTCACTCCTTTAGCAACCTCTCTTTCCTTGACCAGCCACCATATCTCACTGCCAGGTAGCCCTAAGGCTCTGGGGGAGCCAAAGTAACTGGTCTTTAGGAAAACAAACGGGCAACACCATGGTTTAGGACTTTCCGAAACCTACCCTCTGTCTGGCTCTGAAGAAGTAGCCTTTTTCCTGAGTGCCCGGAGTCCCTAACAGGAAAAAGGAATTAGTCATCTTGCTGTACCCCAAAAGCTGAGACCCGAGAGGCCCCTGGCCTTTTGTAGAAAATGTGATATAGTTTTCAGTCACAGAAAGGAGACCAATTAAGGAGGATTCCAGGACCACTGAAATTCACTGCCTGTTAGCTGAGTGTAGTTTACTTTTTTTAGCTAAATCCCAAATCAGAGTAATCTCTGGAACCTGAAATTCCAGGTCTGAAGCTGAAGTGCACACTCGTGGATGGAGTGAGAATCCCTGACAAACGGGTTAGGCCAAGGAAGGATCGAGATTCATTGCAGCATTTATTTAATCAAATAGCTGCTCACTCCGCCCCCCACCCCCAGCTCTTCGGCACAGCCTTTATTTGTTCTAACTGATCTTGCATGCCCAGTCCCGGGGATATGACCAAGATCAGGCAGAGATGCAGGCAGTTGAGGTTTTTGTCCAAGAGATGTAATACTGTAGAGGCAAGTGAAGGAAATGCATCTTGCTGGCCCACAGTGTTTGAAGCCAAGTTGACCCGAAGGCCTCACTGTTGGCAGGAGAGGGATCCTCCCACTCTAGCCTTCGTCCCCCGGAAGCTGGGGGGGGCTCAGAAGTAGCAGGAATACATGATGGGGAGAAATGGCGTCCCTGAGGAACAGTTAAGGAAGTAGGGTGATTTTGTGTAGAACTAAAGCTTGCTCTAATGGGTTCCGAGCATTTTCTATGTGCTATGTACCCTTCTAAACATTTTGCTTGTATAATCTCATTCAATCTCCACAACCACCCAGGTCAAGGTCAAGCAGCTAGAATGTATCAACTAGAATTCATTCCCAGGAAACCCGGGTGCAGAGTCTGGGACCTTGGCCACTATGTTCTGCCCACCCCCTGACCCTGAGATAGAACGGCTGCCGTCGAGTAAAAAAAAATCACTTAAAGGAGGATGTTTATTATGCTGTCTTTCTTTCCCTGCAAAAGAGATTGTGCCTCAGCAGAGCTGAAGGAAGGGCGGTTTGGAGGACAGCTGGAAGAATTTAAGCCATATCCAGGAAACCACTTTCAGCTGGGGGAGTGATGACACCGGCCTTGTCGGCGGACAGTAGCCCTGGAGCGAGGCAGCCAGCATGGGCCAGGGGAGACAGAACATTGCCTAGAGATGGGGTTGGATGAAATGACCTTTTAGGCTCCTCAGGGTCTTCCTGCTCAGGGCCCCAAGGTCTCATGTGTCCAAAGTGCTTTCTCAGACCTTCATCTGAAGGAGAAACTAATTGTATTTCCCACCCATTCTTCCTCTCTGCCACTCCAACCCACCTCTCTCCCTGACCCCTGACTCCCCTGCTCCTCACCCCACACATCCCAAAGCTGCTCCTGCCCTCTGGGTTTTGAGGGGCAGCGGTGTGAGATCAACCCAGATGACTGTGAGGACAATGACTGCGAAAACAATGCCACCTGCGTGGATGGGATCAACAACTACGTGTGTGTCTGCCCGCCTAACTACACGGGTAAGGATCTCATGATTGTGTGTATGGCTGGGTGGAGGGGTGTCGCTAGAATACCATTTTCTTAACTTCTTCCAGGGACTCTCCTCCTCTCTGCCTGAGGACAGAGACTAGGACCTCAAGACCGTGCTATGCCAGGAGGGGCTCCCCAAAGGCCTGTTTGCTTCTCCGTCTCCTCCACCACCAGCCACCAGCAAATCACTACTCCTTCCCACTTGAAACAGAGTCCCAGGCTCTTTAGCTTCTGTTCATCTCATTGCTGGCCTTTCCCTCCTTTAGGGCCCCTGTAGACCCAGTGGTGGTTGAGGCTGGCAGAGAGGTGCTTGCATTGTGTTTATGCTTCCTTCAGGTCTAGTCAACCGTCTCTTGAAATCCACATTTTCCAGGCACTCAGCTGGGAGCTAGGGATACAAAAATGACCAAGACAGAGTTCCTTCTCATAAGAAGTTTATAGTCTGGTGGACAGAGGCGTGGATTCATTAGAAAGAGAACATAACATCTATAAGCCCTGGGGGTGTGGGATCATAGAGGAGGAACCTAACGCTGGAGAATCCAGGAAGGCTCCCACAAGAGATCATTCCTCAGGAAGATCTTTCCACCCACCCATGCCCCAAACACAATACCTTTATTTTCCTACATTAATAGCCCCTAAAAAGGGCAGTTAAATATATCATTAGATTGTGAAGCAAAATGCTACCAATTTTGGTGCAAACACAGCCCGCTTTGTTATGAGATCAACCAGAAGTAGCATATCCCAGACTGGAATTGCATGAATTTGAGGAAAAGTCCCCATGAGACAAGAAGTTTGGGAAGTACTGCATATAATAATAACCTTCTTCTTGGTGTACCATGATACAAATGAGCATATTAGAGGTTCTGAAAATTCCTGCTTTAAAGAAAGCTGTTTGTTTAACCCAGCAGTTCCCAAACATATTTGATCTCAGAGCTTCCCCTTTACCCTACCCTCGAACACTATTCCCAGCCCAGAGATCTTGCATTGCAAGAAGCACTTTTAGGAAATACCAGCCTAAGGCAAGGAAAATGAGGAGGGGGAAGCTCAGGGACTCCCATGCCCTGGACTACTGGAACCAGGCTTTTATGTCAGGAGTAAAGTGGGTGGTGGGAAGCTGTGAGAGATGAATAGAAGCATCCCTAAAGATGGCAGAGAAGGAAGCCAAATGGCTCCCATTATCCCTCATAGCCCATACCTTTATCAGGCCTCCAGCCCAACAGACAGTATCCCCAAGCACACTCTTGAAACTGCAGGAACGTACCACCACCAAGTGAGAAAACCACTCGCTGTAATAATCCTGGGCTTCCTAGGACCCCAGACAAGCTTCTGTGCTGGGAGAAAGTGTATGGAAATCTGCTGTGGGGGCCAGGTGTGGTGGCTCACGCCTGTAATCCCAGCACTTTGGGAGGCCAAGGCAGGCAGATCACCTGAGATCAGGAGTTCGAGACCAGCCTAGCCAACATGGTGAAACCCCAGCTCTACTAAAAATACAAAAATTAGCTGGGCATGGTGGTGGACACCTGTAATCCCAGCTACTCGGGAAGCTGAGGCAGGAGAATCTCTTGAATCCAGGAGGCGGAAGTTGCAGTGAGCTGAGATCCTGCCACTGCACTCCTGCCTGGGAGACAGAACAAAACTCTGTCTCAAAAAAAAAAGAAAAGAAAAGAAAGAAAACTGCTGAGGGGTTACCTCCCCTTCCATCTTTCATCTTCTGAGTGGAATTGTAGCCAAGAGTTGCATTAGCAACAGGCAACACTTACTGTGCACCTACTGTATACAGACTACTAAATTAGACACTTAGACCAAGAAGTCTAAGGTATGCCCTCAGACCACAGGGGCTTCTGGTCCATGAGAAGAATCACTGTATAGAGTCATTGGTCAAGAAGAATCAGCTTAGTGCCGGAAGAGAGAAGACAGAAATCCCAGTAGTGAAAATGGAGACGGCAGTGGGGCTCTAACAAAGGCTTCGTGGCAGGGGAGGGGCTTGAACTGAATTTCGAGCAGGCAGATGGGCAGCAGGAGGACACTGAGGAGGCATTGATGAAGTGGTTTCCTGCCTCAGTTGAGGCCTACCTGGTGTCTGCTGTTGACCAGGATGCACTGCTGTCTTGTTGCACTTTGGTCCTGACAGTGAGTGCTTGTATAATCTTATTTAATGTCCACAACTGCCAACGTCAAGGTCAAGCAGCTAGGAAGTGTCAACCAGAATTCATTCCCAGGAAACCCAGGTACCGAATGAGGCTTGGTGGTTTGCTCTGTCCCGGAAAATGTGCAAGTCCCACACAGACGCTTGTCTGCTTCTCTGGGTCTCTCCAGATGACAAGGAAGAAAGAGGAGGCTTCTCAGGAACACAGTGCCCTCTGTGGTTTTGAGACCCTGAAGGCAAAATTTGGAGAGGGAGGTGTTCAGTGCTCCCTCCCAGGACATGGTTGGGGTCAGCCTGTCCCCCCCACAGCAAAGAACAGACTTAGGGGCTGTCTGTTATTCATTACTCTGCAGCCAGCCCTCCGGACCTACCTGCCTACACCCTGGGAGCAGGAGCCCGCCCTGCTCCCACTCTACTCCTGGAGAGAACGTTCATGGTTAGACCTTTCCCTCTCTTAGATCACTCTCCATCTGGCTTGACCAAGTGGAATTTGAGGAAACCCAAAACTCAGATCTTAAAAGCTGGTGTTGCTTGGGAGCTGCTGTTCTGTCTTACCACCCTCCCCCACATTCTTAAAACACATTTGCAGGTGGTGTAAGCTTTTCAGGGCTTATCTGCAAGGGCCATCCCTGGGTATTTATGATCCATTAGGTATTTTGTAGCACTGCAGACTTCAAAGGCAATGTGTCTAGAGACCAGAACTTCAAATTCCTTTCATACTTCCTTCCCTGAAAAATCCAAGGGGCTTACTTATCTATAACAGGTGAAGGGGGCTGCTAAGCCTTGTCTGTGTCTCTAAAGCCTCCTCTGACCTCCTGGGGGAGGCTATGGGTCCCCCTTGTGCTTCCACAAAGTTTGCCCTTCTGTTCACACCTACAAGTCTGTGTTGTAATTGCCTGCTTGTTTGTAGCCCTTCCCAAATAAGCTGTGGGTAGGACAGGACCTGGCCACTGTTGTGTCTCCAGCACCTGGCACAGGGCCTGCCGCACAGGAGGTGCTCAGTAAATAAGTGTGGAATGAAAAAAAACAAATGAATAAGCATGGCCCAAAGTCAGGACCAGGCATCCTGTGCTCTCAGCTGCACCTGCCCCTGCCCTTGAAAGATCAAGTAAAACAGCCAAATGGTGATGCTAGGACAGTGTCCAGGAGGACACCTGGAATCTTCCCATGGTCACTGCCAAAGAAACCAAGGCAGAGGTGCAGGAGGATACACAAGGAGTGAGAAGGTAGGACTCCTGACGTCCATGCCCACCTGACCAGGGGCTGGATGAGTCTGATCTTCTGGCCAGGATATCCCCCCCAATACTCTGATCTTCTGGCCAGGGTATGCCTACCCTGCCTGAGGCTTGAGCTATCTCCCCCATCCGTGCCAGGTGAGCTCTGCGACGAGGTGATCGACCACTGTGTGCCTGAGCTGAACCTCTGTCAGCATGAGGCCAAGTGCATCCCCCTGGACAAAGGATTCAGGTAAGACCTGGCTTCGTGCCCCCAGCACAGAGTCCACGAAAACTCTGCCTCTAACAGTCTAGGTTTTAGGCAGTCTCTGGTCTCTCTGCATGCTCTCTCTCTCTGTGTCATGTGCTTCTCTGTGTCTCTGATTCAGCCATGATCTAATTCTCTCAGTCTCTGTTTCCCTGTGCGTGCCTCTGTCTCTCTGTGGGTGTCTCTAAGTCTCTGTAGATAGACAGGTAGGTAGGGAAAGAGAGAGACAGAGACAGAGAAAGATCCACTCTTTCTCTTCCCTGCACCTTCTTCCTTGCCTCTCCTCTCCCACCAACGTCCCAGTGCTCTCAGCATATCCCTCCTTCCCAGAGCTAAAGAAGTAGAGCAGTTCCACTGGGGAAGCAGAGTCTAAAGCGTATTTGGTCACCTTCTCCGTGTGCGGCCTTCGCAGTATGCTGCCCCTCCAGTCTACAGCAAGTTTTTCAGCTTATGCACCTGTTGCAGGGGAAGGGGGCAGGAGCACTATGGTCCAGCAGCATGGCCACTGGCGGAGCTGTCTCCATGGCAAGCAGCAGAGCCAATAGGAGTCAGGGGAGCATGTGAGCGGCCCTCAGGGTGGATGGAGAGGCTGCCCCAGGAGAAAGCCATCCAGCTCTTGAGGCTGAGGATCCAATGGCACCCCTGGAAATCCCTCCCAGGCCCTGTACTCACCTCTTCCTTTCACCTTCCTTCATGAAAACTTTTGCCACTGCCTCTTCTGGAGAAGATCGTGAGACCCTTGAGACTGGGGGTTTTCTGACATCAAGAGGGAGATCCCAGAACTCTGTGGCCAAAAACATTCTTCCCGACTCCAGTGCTGCCTTCTACACACAGCTGCCTCCTTCTTCTCCCCAGCAATCTGTGTCTAACACCAGAGGGAAGCCGCTAGCACCAAGGAGTCAGAGTTTTGGGAAACAGGCAGTCCAGGGCAACTGGAGAGACCCCAGGATGTTCCCTTAGCAGACCCCATAAATGACCTTACAGAGCCTCCCCTAGGGATGAGGGCCCTGGGCCCAGAGCTCCATGCCTGTGCTGATAAGTCTTTAAGGAGAATGCCCACCATGGCATCTCCAGCCTCTGGGGGGCAGAAGCTCATGCTCTAGGTCTCGATGGGTCCAGGAGCTGTCGTCACCCACAGTCTGTGCTGTTCTCAGTCACAGGGCAGAGAGTTCTCAGACTCTGGGGGTGTTTGCAACTATGAGTCTAAACAGCAGAACTTAGGACTTCAGGGAATCCTAAGATCTCAGAAAGTCCAATCACAGAATCTTAGAAATTTAGAATTAGAGAATCCCTGAAACTTGAACTTGTAAGCTCTTAGAATCTTAGAATCTAAGAAGCAGGAGTTCTAGTTGTTGCTCCCCAGCCCACCCATCAGTCCACAGATCTTGATTGTGTGCAGTGTAGTGGGGATTGGAAGATGGTTTTAATTCCTCTCCTCAAGGCCCTTGCCATGGACCTAGGGGAGGAAGATTTGACACTGAGTAAATATTTAGCAAAGAAGAAAGTTCTAGGCCCCACGATTCTGGCTGTGTTGCTGGGGCTGTAAGGAAGGAAGAGCCTGCTGGAGGAGAGAAGCAGCCCCACCCCTTTAGGAGCAGAATGTGGGTGGAATTTGGATGGGTTGAGAGAAGGAAGAATGGCCCCACTGGGGGAAGAAGAAGCGAGTAAGGAAGGGTGAGAGGCAGACATGAGCATGTCTTTTCTTGTGTCTCCCTTTTCTATTTTCACCTCACAGTCCTAGAGCACATCACCAGGGAAAATGCCAAGAGGCTCTGGTTTTGCTCAATGAGACCAAATGAAGCTTCAGCCCTTCCATGTGTCTACCCCATTCCTACCTACCTCATCTGCCCTGTGCCCCCTCAGATATGCCAGGTGGGACTTTTAGGCGGTCGAGTTACCTGAGTACAAGGGTGAGAGATGCCTCACAGGACCTCCCCGTCTACTTCCACCCCCGGATTTGACTTCAGTTTACTGCTGATCTTTAACCAAGTATGGGATACTGTGAGGGGACAGGGAAGAATGAAGGGGCAAGGGGTGGGAAGAGACGTGTAAATGCAAATGTGAACCCAAAGCAGAGCAGGCCAGGCTGGCAAGCAGAGTGCTTTGGGCATGCCCGGGAAGGGGCAGGGAATGAGGATCTGCCCATGGAGAGGAGATACATTGCCTCTTGGTTGAGTGGACAGCAAGCTCAGAGGACACAGGCTTGCACCAGCACTGGTCAGAAGTGGTCTAGGGGCTATGCTGGTCAACATGGTGAAACCCCGTCTCTACTGAAGATACAAATATTAGCCAGGTGTGGTGGCGCACACCTGTAATCCCAGCTACTCAGGAGGCTGAGGTAGGAGAATCGCTTGAACCCAGGAAGCAGGGGTTGCAGTGAGCGGAGATCGCACCACTGCACTCCAGCCTGGCTGACAGAGCAAGACTCTGTCTCAAAAAAAAAAAAAGACGTGGTCAAGGGTGCAGGTGTGGGGTTGGAGTGCTGGAGAGCTAACACTGCCAGGTTTTTATGATCCCAGAACTTATTCCTAGAAACCTCTATTGTAACCAAAGTCCCTTGAGTTCTAGGACAATATAGGAAAGAACAAAATCAGTCTAGCTTTCATAATCTTGAGATATTGTATTTATATGTGATGTCATTATCTTGAGAAGGTCTACAGGCCAGCTCAATAATGTTAGGTTTTCATTAAAATGTGTTTAAATCAAAAATTCTTCCAGTGCAACATTTTATCATTTTATCTCCCTTATCTCCCATCACCAAACAGCTCATATCCTATGGCAGCCTATGGGGATATTAGCCAAAGAGATACGCGGTCAGGGTGACCTTTGCCCAAGTGTGACGATGTTTATCCTTGGAGTTCTCCTTGTACATTCCCTCCCTCAATGAGGTCTCAATGAAGGGCAGATACTACCTGTCCATAATACTGAAAATAACAATAGCCAAAAGAAAGATCACAATGACTAGCATGTACTGCTAACTTATTATTTGTCAGGCAAGGTGTATTATCCGACATCCAACAATCTTAGAACGTAGAAACTCATTCACATTTTATGAGGCTCACTGAGGTGACATAAGCCACCTTTGCACACACATATAAAGGGGTGGGGCTGTGAATCAGTCTGGGCCTGACTGATTTCTCAGCTAAATCCAGAGACTCAAGATGTCCTGGAACCAAGGACAGCACTCGGTTACTCCCCCTTGTGCAGAATCAATAGACCCAACACATATTAAAATGCATAAACTTTAACTGGAAGAAAGATAAAGGCAAGCATTTGAGAACAATAGGGAATGCAGGTTATAGCACCAGCTGCCTCTGTTTAGTTGATGGAGAAATATTATATAGGTCCTTGCTACCAGAGGTTCTGGAACCGGCAGGATCAGCATCACATGGGCGTTTGTTAGGAATGCTAGTTCCCAGGCCCCACCCAGACTCCCTGAATCGGAAGACACATTTTAACAAGATCCCTGGGTGTTTTGTATGCTCATTAAAGTTTGAGACTTGCTGGTATGGAGAGGGCTGCAGCATTTTAAAAGAAGAAGGAGGTTAACACATTTGCCTCCAGACCTCCACTGCTTAGTCTGAGAGTGAGAATAGCTTCCCTAATTCCTAATAAAGACCTCACCAGTAGCCTCGAAGTCCAGGCTTAAAATATTGGATTTTATCCTGTAAGTATTGGCCAGCTATCGTTGCCTTGCAGAAAGTCAAATAGCTTAAGTTGCTCTGCGACTACTTTTTAGAATTCAGGAGACACACGGATGCCTACCTGGGCCAAGTTTAACACAGTAGCAGAAGTATACATGGTGCTATATTGAGCACATGCCCCTCGAAGGCATTCTCAATGTGTTTCCTTAAAAGACTCTGGTTGAACATGTAAGTGTGTACTTCTAGTGCGGCAATAGGTTACGTATTTCAAATTTGCCAGTCAAGTAAAGATGAATTGGTCAGATCTTAGCGGATTTCAATTTTTGAGCATAGGCCCATAAGTCCTCAGTTTCTGGAACTTGTTCCAGTCAAGGACACGTCACCCGCTCTGTGTCTTACCTAGCTATGAACCTACAGCCTGCATCATGCTCTGCCAACCCCAACGATGTCAGTGGGGTTGCCACGTGTGGATTCCACCCCACTTCTATCCATTCCTAAAGAGGAGAGGGAGGAGAGGGATGAGGGAGGGCCATCCCTTTGCCCTGATTCTCCCGTGGGGCTGCTTTTCAGATAGCCTAAGAGTTCAGAGAGCTCGCTCCCTCCGCCCTCACCTCCCTGCCTGTGTCGCCTCCTTCTGCCATGCCGCCGCTGCCGCCTCTGACTTGGATAGGTTGCGGCTATTATTTTTACTCTGCCCACTAGAATTCAGCTGTTAGGCCCACAAAGGTACACAGGCTTTGCAGAAGGCAGAAGCGCCAGTAATCATTTGCTTATATGTGCCTGTGGGTGCACCTAAGCCTCTGTGACTCAGCCCCTCGGTGCCTTCAGGTGTGTTTCTCCACACTCAAGGAGACCAGGTTTTAGCCAAGGTGGCTTCCTCTGGCCAGGTTTTAAACCTTGTCTAGAAGGGGCGATAATGGAATTGCTGACACACCACTCTTTTAGGAAGGGCCAGATTGGTGTGCAGGGCCTGGGGTGGAGCAGGTGTTCCCATCCTCTTGCCCAGGTAATATGAGCCATTTATTAAGGCAGAAGAGATTTTTGCCTTTCTCATCCTGGTTTGAATCTCAGAGTGCAAACAGTATCACATCATCTTCTACATGTCATGTTGAATATTTACTTAGTGTTTAATGCACTACACAAAGCATATATCATTTTTAAAGCAACCATAAGAGGTGGAGTTATTTATCAATTGCATTTAAAGATGAAGAAACTGAAACACAGAGAGGTAATGAGTGACTGATCCACTTAGAACAGTTTCTGACACGCAAGTGTAAACTAAGTATTATCACTTGATGGGGGTATGGGAATCCTCAGGGAAGTGCCTGCAGGTTCTTGCCTTCTGCAAAGCCTGAAGGCTTTCTCTCTGCCCTCTGGTTTCTTCCTTACGATGGAGTATGGTAGACCCTCCCTTACAGGGTCCTGGGAGGCCTCAATGAGAACTCAGTGAAAGGGGCATAGCACAGTGCCTGACCCAAAGGAAGGACCAAACTGAACATCAGTTTCATGTAGGAAGTGGCAGATCCAAGCCAAAAGCTGGATGAGTCCACCCCTGTGTTCCTCACCCTAGCTCTGGAACACAAGACTCACCCCACCATGAATGGAACAAAGGCCATGGGCCACCAGGGAAACCTGCTGTGGGGCCAGGCTTTGCAGATCCCAAAGGAACTTGGGTAGATAGAAGAGATGGGGAGCGGTCATCTGCTGAGGGGGGCTGGAGAGTGACTGCCTGGAAGCTGGCCCTGCCTTGAGGAACAGCCTTGCCTCTGCCTGTGTTCCAGGTGCGAGTGTGTCCCTGGCTACAGCGGGAAGCTCTGTGAGACAGACAATGATGACTGTGTGGCCCACAAGTGCCGCCACGGGGCCCAGTGCATGGACACAATCAATGGCTATACATGCACCTGCCCCCAGGGCTTCAGGTAAGGCAAGAGGGCACCTCAGGAAAGAGGCAGCCTGGGCCAGGTGGCAGGGGCTGGGGCTGACTGGCTAAGGTGGCCAGGGTGGAGACTCAGGCCCAGGTGGCCGTAGCCCTTGTTCTGGGTGATGCCTTTATTCCCCTGACACCTTTGCAGTCCTTACATGTCCACATGAGGGAAATAGAGCAGGTATTGGTGATCCCACATTGTAGATGGGAGAAGAGCTACTTGTGGCAACTCCACGTGAAAGACGGGCTTAGGTTCAGCTCATGTAATGTCATGCTTGGATAGGATTCTAACTAATGGAAGATGCCACCATCTTGAAGCCCAGCTTGCAGGGTGGAGGTAGCCACATGGCCATACTGACCAGAATCTTCTTTCTAGGCTGGAGAATAAACATGATGGTTCCTCAGTGGTAACCTCTATTCTACTTCTGTTGCTATGAATTTGGCTACTCTAGATGCTTTATCTAAATGGCCACACACAGCATTTGTCCTTTATTGGGCTTATTTCACTTTGTATATCATGTTCTCAAGATTCATCCATGCTGTCGGGTATGTCAGAATTCCCTTTGTTTTTACTGCTGAACAATGTTCCATCAGACGGATAAGCCACATTTTGTTTGTTCATTCATCTTTCCAAGGGTGGGAATGTGCTCTTTTAAGAAATCACCCCCAGGCAATTCTGATGACACTGAAATTTAGGGACCTCTACTGTAGTCCAACTCCATGATTTTATTTCTTGGAGCCGGAGTCTTGCTCTGTTCTGCAGGCTGAACTCGCACTCCTGTGCTCAAGCAATCTGCCCCTGTAACTGGGATTACAGGCTCATGCCACCATGGCTACCCCAACTCTCTTAAAAATGGGAAATGGGGGACTTAGAGAAGGAAAAGGTCTTGCCCCAGTTAGTGGCAGGGCTGAAACTAGCCCCTAGAACTAGTGTCATTTTCCATCTCACTCTACCTCTCTGCCTGAGGTTCTTTGGCTTAAGTAACTGTGATTGTCTCCTCTCGGCCATTCTCCTATCTCCCTCCCCATTCTCTCCCGCCTTCCAGTGGACCCTTCTGCGAGCACCCCCCACCCATGGTCCTGCTGCAGACCAGCCCGTGCGACCAATATGAGTGCCAGAACGGGGCCCAGTGCATCGTGGTGCAGCAGGAGCCCACCTGCCGCTGCCCACCAGGCTTCGCCGGCCCCAGATGCGAGAAGCTCATCACCGTCAACTTCGTGGGCAAGGACTCCTACGTGGAACTGGCGTCCGCCAAGGTCCGACCCCAGGCCAACATCTCCCTACAGGTGTGTCCCACCCTGCCCTGCCCTTGGAAGGACCTTAACATGCCCCCAAGCTCTGATTTGTTCAGAAAATTGCTGGAATGCCCCATCTTAGCAGTAAAGCACCATCAGGGACCACACTCAGCTTGAGGACACCTGGACCAACTCATCCAGAGAGTTCTATAGATAACTCCTGACCAGCTCTTGCTGCAAACTGCAGCCCCCACTTCCAGCCTCATTCACTCAATCCTCCAGAAAATATGCATTCAACTATTGTACGCCAGACACTGTGCTGTGGAATTGGGATTCAGTTCAAGACAGACCAAACCCCTTGTCTGAGGCCCATCCACTAATCCAAGAATCTCATTCCGGGTGACTGGCTATGAGTGCAACTTCTGAAACCAGCAAATTTCAGCCTTGGCAATACTTTAGAATCACCTCGAGAACTTCTTAAATTATCTTTGGCCAGGTGTAGTGGTTCACGCCTGTAATCCCAACACTTAGAGAGGCTGAGACTGGTAGATCACTTGAGGTCAGGAGTTCGAGACCAAACTGGTCAACGTGGTGAAACCTAGTCCTACTAAAAATACAAAAATTAGCAGGGCATGGTGGTGCATGCCTGTAACCCCAGCTATTGGGAGGCTGAGACATGAGAATCACTTGAACCTGGGAGGCAGAGGTTGCAGTAAGCCGAGGTCATGCCACTCTACTCCAGCCTGGGCAACAGGGCAGGACTCTGTCTCAAAAAAATAAATAAATAAATAATAAAATTATCTTTGCCTGGGCCCCACCCGCAAGGTCTGGGGTAAAATCTAGACACTGGAATTTTCTTTTTTAATTCCCTAGATAACTCTTAGCATAGTGCCCGGTTCCTAGCAAACACTGAATTAATTATCATTGTTAGCATTTTCTTTATAACTCTTATTAGCCAGGCGCAGTGGCTCATGCCTGTAATCCCAGTGCTTTGGGAGGCCAAGGCAGGTGAATCACTTTAGGTTGGGAGTTCAAGACCAGCCTGGTCAACATGGTGAAATCCCGTCTCTACTAAAAATACAAAAATTAGCAGGGTATGGTGGTATGCACCTGTAGTCCCAGCTACTCAGGAGACTGAGGCACTAGAAATGCTTAAACCCAGGAAGCAGAGACTGCGGTGAGCCAAGACTGTGCCATTGCACTCTAGCCTGGGCCAAGATTCCGCCTCAAAAACAAAAATAACAACAACAAAAAAAAGCCTTATTATTCTACTTTATACAGAGAAACCAAAGAAGGGCCTAAACTTGGGCGGGATCACGTTATGCACCAGAGGGAGAGGGCAGATTAGAGTTGGGGCCTCCTGACATACATAAATATATGAACATAGTGGTGCACAGTAGGCACTCAGTAAAAATGTGTTGAACTGGTTTGCTCAGTCAGCACTTGCTGAGGTGTAAGTCGAGGCCTTACCTTCTGGGGATTTACTGACTAGACGGAGGAGGAAAGATGCACGTGAATTTAGACGCAGCACAGATTCAGAAGCTGCTGCCTGGAAGAGGGCTCTGTGAGATGGGCAGGGGAGGTTCAGTCTCAGGTAAGCCCTTACTAACACCCTGGCTGCTTTCTGCAGGTGGCCACTGACAAGGACAACGGCATCCTTCTCTACAAAGGAGACAATGACCCCCTGGCACTGGAGCTGTACCAGGGTCACGTGCGGCTGGTCTATGACAGCCTGAGTTCCCCTCCAACCACAGTGTACAGGTAAGAGCCTCTTTCCTTCCTGACCCACTGTGTGTTCCCCCGCATCCTTCTGCCTCTGGGCCTGCAACTCAGAAGGGGGATTCAGGAGAACTCGGGTGTCCCTTCTCCCCGCCCCTACCATGCACTTGCGCGCACACACACTTCCTCGTCACGGAGTGGCAGGTGGGAGGGAGAAAGGCGTGTCAGAGGAAGAGGCAGAGGAAGGCAGGCCCGCGGAGGAGAGGTGACACCTCATCACCATAAGATAAACAGGCAGCTAGCTACTGTGCGGGAGTGCGCACTGCAGTGGGGACAAGGCTGCTTAATGAGGTGCCCTTTTCGAAATGTCATCTTAATCTTTCATTAGTTTAAGAAAGACAACAGGGGACAATTAGCATGCAACTCAAGGGGAAGAAACTCAAGGGCACTGAGGGAGCAGGGCCACCCCTTAGGTGACTTTCAAACCGTTCTGAAGGGCAGCTTTTCCTAAACTTCAGCCTCTCCAGCAGCCACCCTGGCTTGTGTGTGACAGGTGTGGCAGCTGGACTTTCACTTCAGATGTGCTGCCTTACAGCAACTTGCAACTGCTCACTTTTTTTTTTTTTTTTTTTTTTTGAGATGGAGTCTTGTTCTCTTGCCCAGGCTGGAGTGCAACGGAGCAATCTCGGCTCACTGCAACCTCTGTCTCCCAGATTCAAGCGATTCTCCTGCCTCAGCCTCCCTAGTAACTAGAATTAATTACAGATTCATGCCACCATGCCTGGCTAATTTTTCTATTTTTAGTAGAGATGGGGTTTCACCATGTTGGCCAGGCTGCTCTTGAACTCCTGACCTCAGGTGATCCACCCACCTCAGCCTCCCAAAGTGCTGGGATTACAGGTGTGAGCCACTGCACCCGGCCAACTGCTCACTTTTTGCATATAGCTGCTCCTTAAGGAATGATCATCTGGGGAATCACAGACATGCTAGTTGGATATGTTAGATTTTTTTCCGCTTCTCAGTAAAATAAATACTAAATATTACAATAAAAATTATTTTAGTTATATTTTTATAATAGTTATAAGAATGACTACTAAAAGTTAAAAATGTCTGTGTGACACCTAAAATCATGTGAAACTACCAGTAGAAGGAGAGCCAAACCTTAGGGAAGACACAGTACAAAAGAGAGGCCACACTGTCCCGTCAGAGGCAAGAGCACATTTCATAGGGATTAGTGAAGAGCTGCAACTTTCAGACATTTTATTTTCCCTGCTAACTAAATCTTTTCTTCCATTAAAATCTTATATTGAACTTAAGAATCACAAATACTGAGAAGCAAAACCACCCTGCAGGGTTGAAGCAAAGATCCCCCTCCACACACGCTGTTGTCAAGGCCCCTGATAAATGATCCAACAAACCCAATTGGAAAGCCATTGGTTAAAACCAGTGGTTCTCAAAGTGTGGTCCCCGAGGCAGCAGCACCGGCATTAACTGCGGACATGATAGAAATACACACTTTCAGGCTCTACCCCAGAACTACTGAATCCAAAACCCTAGGGCTTGGCCCCAACACACCTGTGCTTCAGAGAGCCTTCCAGGTGATTCTAATGCACACGTCTAAGAAACACCAGTTTCCACAGGAAATCTTCCTGCAGAAGGAGCGGTCTGAGTTGGGCCTTGAAGAAAGGGAAGAACTTGTGAGGGCAGAGAGAACAGGTGGACGAGCCATGCCGGGAGGTCGGCAAAGACAGACGAGGGGCAAGGAAAAGGGTGTTGACCAGAGCAGGAGGCTCCCGGTGGAAGGTGGATAAAGACCAGGCAGGTTAGGACAGTTGGGCACAGTGGACACCAGAAGAAAGAGCTCACCCTGGTGGTCTCCCTAGAGCCTGGACCGCCTAACATCTGTGTCCCTAGAGCCATGGGTCCTGGCCAAGTGGCGAGGACAGAGAGCCAAAGAGGCAGGGCCAGGGCAGCCTGTGAAGCATTTGCTATTGCATAAATCCAAATGTGAACAAGTGATTCAGCCTCTTTGTGCCTCAGTTTCCCCCCCCTCCCCCTTCCCATTTGTAATGTGAGCAATAGCAGGATATACCTCTTAGGGTAGTCACTGAGGGTTGAAACAACACTGGAGGAAGTGTTTGGCAAATTAAGGCTTTACACAGACATGTCAAGGACAGAAGGTTAAAGCCAGGCTTCCAGAAGCAGCTGAGCCCTGCCCTGAGCTGGGGGCCTTCCCAAGCAGAGCCCAGCCTTTGCCCTCTGCTAACATTAGCCGTCAGGGCTGGTGATTTGGTAAAGGGCTGGTGTGGCTGGTAGGAGTGTCGCAGCACTGTGCTGAGTTATGAAATGGAAGGTCAGAGAGTTGCTGTCCAGAAGCTGCTGTCAGGGAGCCGTGAGTTGGAGCAGGTAGGTGGCCTTGGAGAGACACCAGGCTCTGTCTTAGCCATGGGGAAACCCAGCTAAGGATGCCCTGGCACTCCTGGCCTAGATCTTCATGCTGAGCCTGTAACAGATCTTTAGTATCCTTCATTCAGTTTACAATACTCAGGGTCCCAAGGCTCTAGCAATTCCATATTAAAATGGTTTTGCTTCCGAACATTTTCCCTGAGGCAGCCCTGTTTCTGTTCCCAGTAGTACACTCTCACTCATTCCACATCTGTCAGGCCCCACGTTTGGGCCAGACCCTGGGCTAGGTAAAGTGCAGGGGCCACAGAGCTAAACACACACAGTCCAGGGAGGAAGACACACATATCAACAAGCAGTGGCTGCACAGCAGAATCAGCTCATGCTCACTGGGGACCCTGGGGTCATACAGGAACACCAAGGATGAAGCAAAGATTTTTTTTTGTTTTTTGGGTTTTTTTGGAGACAGTGTCTCACTGTGTCACCCAGGTTGGAGTGCAGTGGCATGATCACAGCTCCCTGCAACCTCCACCTCCCAGCCTCAAGTGATCCTCCTCCCTCAGCCTCCTGAGTAGCTGGGACTACAGGTGTGCATCACAACATCTAATTTTTGTTTTTTTTTTTCTGGAAGAGACAGGGTTTTGTCATGTTGCTCAGGCTAGTCTTGAACTCCTGGGCTGAAGCAGTCTGCCCACCTTGGCCTCCCAAAGTGCTGGGTTTACAGGCGTGAGCCACTGTGCCCCCCAGGAGCAAATATTTTTGCTTGGAGGACCTTGGAGGAGGAGCTGGTGTTTGAGCTGAGACATGACCTGTGCCTCAAAAGCATTTTCTCAGGCTGAGCCGCGAGGAAGCCCTGGGGAGGAGGAGGCCCCATCAGCCTGCATGGAAGTCACATGGGAGGGCTGGGGTTAATGGAGGGCACGGGCTGAGCTGACCGGCAACTGAGGGGACCAGGAGGCCAGTCCAGCCACAAAAAATGAGATCTCTTCCTCAGCATCAGTGCAATAACCTCTAGTCACCCAGGAAGGCCACCTTGGCCTCAGGGCCAGAGCCAGGGAGCCCAACCAAAGCTGTTCTAATCAGGGGAGTAGGCAGCTTTTGGCCCACTAAGGCCCACTAACCAGCTTCAGAGTGAGGACGGCAGCCTGGGTTCCCAGCAGGGACCTGCAGGCTAGATTCCATGGTCTCCATTCTGTCCATGCCCAATGTTATTCATCTGCACAGCCATAATCACAAATGGTGACAAGGGAACATGAAGATTCTATTCCAGGCCCCAGGGCAAATATACAGAAAAGCCCACCTGAGCCCTCCTTGCCCCAGAATGGGGATAGACTTCACTATTCCTTGGCACTGAGACTTGTGAGAAGGCCAGACTCACGTGCCAGCAAGGCCAAATGGCCACATAGGTAACAGACATGGGGAAAATGGGCTGTAGTCCCCATAAGAAGTGGTGGGGGCTGCAGTAGCCTGGAGGGTGGAGCCCCATCCAGAGGAGTGGCTGGCCTTAGCTCCAGCAGACGCTGCCATGTGGGAATGCAGATTATCAAGAGAAGCGGGACTAGCGGGGTTTCTATGTTAGATATCTAAGTTTTTGAATGTTAGCCACTTTAAAACACTGCGTGGGTGTGCTCTTTGAATGCAACGCAGTGCGTGCTCTCCGAGTCTTGATTTCTACAATCCTATCCACCGCCAAGGTCTTTGTCTCATTGGATCCTCACTCCTGTTTTAGGCATGAGAAGTCTCATGTTAGAAGCCCAGTGAGTGGCAGAACTAGGATTTAAATCTGGGTCAGTTTTCCACCCAAACCAGCTCTCCACCGTGCAGGCTCCGGGACATGAAGGACAGAGCCAAGAGAGAGTGTAGGCTGTGCTACAGGAGTAGGGGGTTGCTGCAAGGGCCTGAGGTCTCTGCTTGCTGCCTACCGGAAATCCCAGGAACTCTTTGTTACTGTGAGGTTCTATCGCCACCTAGTGGTCACAACTCAGCATTCAGGTTAGAGCAACCAGCACCTAGAGGAATAACAAACCTTCCCTCCCTCAAGTCCCTTAAGACTTCAGCCTGAGCACCTTAAGTCTCTGAGCCTTAAGTCTCTTATTTGAAAAATGGAGGAAAAAGTGTGCCTCCTTCCTGAGGGTTGTTAGGGTTAAATAAAAGAATGCAAGTGAACTGCTTAGCATAGGGTAGCACAATGCCCGGCCTCTACTAAGAGATTAACACGTATCCACCATTATTATTAAAAGCAAAAGAAAGCCAGGCATGGTGGCTCATGCCTGTAACCCCAGCATTCTTGGAAGCCAAGGCAGGAGGATCGCCTGAGCCCAGGAGTTTGAGAGTATCCTGGGCAACACAGTGAGACTCCACCTATGCAAAAAATAAAAAATTACCCAAGCATAGTAGTATACACATATGGTCCTAGCTACTTGAGAGGCTGAGGCAGGAGGATCACTTGAACCCTGGAGGTCAAGGCTGCAATGAGCTGTGATTGCACCACTGCACTGCAGCCTGGGTGAGAGAACAAGATCCGATCTCAAAAAGAAATAAATAAAAGCAAAGGCAAAAAGGCCACAGGCCACTCTGGCCAATGCCTGTGGTCATGCCAGTTCCAGACAGGATGCATCCAGCCCCGCCCTGACAACTCCAGAGCTCTCCACCTCCCACTTGGCACCAGTTCAGTCTGGCCTGGCAGATAATAAGGAAGAAGACCCTCAGAGCCCCTTCTCTGCCCTGAAATCCTTAGATATCTCTCCAGGAGACTAATTACTGGGGCTTGGGACCACTATATTTCTTTTAGCGTGAACCTTAGGTTGTTACTGTGTTTTCCATTTTTTTCTCTACTTTTGTCACAGTAGAGCCATTTTCCCATTATTTTTTTTCAAAGGCTAAGATTTAATTTT